>NC_056746.1:1424258364-1424329099 GCF_019279795.1 Protopterus annectens | reverse complement strand
AAGGGGAGGTAGGACCATCGGCTCCTGAAGCCAAATGGGCTGGAGCCAAACCATCTTTGGAACACCGGAGACTGGAAAGAGCCTTCCGAGGAGCACCCTGTCGATGTCCACGAATCAGACATCCTGGAAGATCTCGAGGATACCGATCGGGCCTGGAACCGCATTTCTCTATCCCGGCTCCAAAGGGCTTGGGACCGTTCGGCTCGAAAGCGGGACTCAACAATTATCGGCTCGCAGGAAACCTTCAAAAGAAATTTCCTCAGTGCGTCGATAAGGACTTCGGCTCCAGGGAGGGGAAGTGTTCGAGCCGATGACCCTTATCGGCTCCAATATCAGTGCGGAGCTGATGAGGGTGACCTGCCTCGCCGATGCCCTGCAGACCTCGGGTTCAAACCAGAGGGGTTTCGAGGCTGAGGCATCGAGGCAGACCGCGCTCGACCCTTCGGCTCGAGAAGTCCGTGGAGCCATGGAGAAGTCTGCTTTAGTCTTCTAGCCAAGCAAATTGCGGATCCGACTGACTACGAAATCGGAGCCGGGCGCTTTTCCACTCTTTAGAAGGAGATCGGAGAGGAAGACAAAGCCTCCTCAAAGAAGGCTTGATTAATCCTTTGAGGATTAATTTGTTTTTCCTCTCCTGGAGGACTTTGGAGGAAATGCATGGCATACACTGCACGGTTCCTGCAGATGTTTGGCACCAAGATAATAAATGCACGAGGAGTGGTCGTCACTGTTATGGCATGGACATTTTGAAGACCCACACCTTCATGCACTTTCTTAAACCCGAGGGTTTATGTTCTAACTTAGACATAATGTACAAAAAGGAAAAAATAGACCACTCACAATTTACAGTAGATTAAGAGTTTGTATACACAGGAACAAAACCACTAATCTCCGAAAAATATTAAACTAAAGAACTTTCTTTTTTTACCAACAAGAAATGTAAGAAAGAGTATAGGGAAACAAGGAGGGTAAAGACCCTCTAACTCAAAAGGGTACTTGACCCACACACAACCACTAAAGTAGTTAGTACAGGGGGAGGCCCCTCTAACTTAAACGGAACCTTCTCTGACAGGAAAATATATGCAAACTCCAATGAAACAACAAGAAACACACTCGTACACAAAAAATAGCCGTTAAAACAGCTTTTGGGTTTAAATGAGGAAAATACTGACAGGAAAAAAGACTATAAATATAGTACTTAGCCCAGCCAATGTTGGGACCACGTCCAAGCTCTGTAAGCGGCAAACGAGATCTGGGGGATTAGTGGTGGTGCATCCTGGGATAAAGATAGCTCAGCCAATTAGAGGCCTCGCTCTATAGCATAAGCGTGCTGAGTCGGAGCCGAGGGATCGGCTCCGAACCCATCAGTCAGAATGTAGGCGAGATAGGATCACATAACATCTGTCTGTTTAAACGTGGACTGTTTTTAAGAAGGATACTGTTTTTGAAACAAACTCTCGGATATTTCTCTTGGAGGCCGTCTCGTATGCTTTTGTGTAACCAACTTCTTTCTTCATTGTTGTGTAGTACCACACAGGTGATAGCCCTCAACATGTATGTTGGGTACCAATGTGTATATACAGCCTCATGTTATGTCATGTTTCCCTTGGTATCCACATATCTATAGATATTGTGGAGTCCCAAGGTGTATCACATAAGACATTAGAGGCCTGAATGTATATCCACAAGGCAGTCATACACCTATAAAGACTGTCCATTCTTGGCAGTCTTTGTTGTGTATGACCATGTCTGACATATACCCCAGGCATATACCCTCACTCACACTACTCTTAAGTAACTGTCATGGGTGTGTGTGCCACAGATGACCTTGGCCACAGAACACAACAGTGGATGGCCTTTTCACATACATACATATGTGACCTACGATCTGAGAAGCAGCAGCACAACCTGTCAATGGAAACAAATGTATTCATGTAGTATGCAGGCTTCACACCTATGTACTGATTGAGGGGACATGTACACATATACATTTGCCACGCAGATACCTGATGTGTGCAATGCACTTACTGTTGTAATCATACTATGTCATACCATAGTAAAATCAAAACCCACACTGTATTGACCAACAGTGACATGCACAGAGCCAGCATTTGCTGGATTCAAATCCCTACCTAACTATGTTATGATACTAGAAAGAGACGCATTAACATGACACGCTATTTGCTTTATTGGCTGGTTTCTCTTCTCCTGCTGTATTTGTAGGATGGTGACATCATCAGACTTTCCAAAGAGGAATGTACCTCTTTTAGTGAGTTTTCCCAGTCTCCAAAAATGGAACACATCTCAAAGGAAACTGCACACACACACACTGTTTGCAGGATTCAAACCCCTACCTAACTATGTTATGATACTAGAGAGAGATGCATTAACATGGCACACTATTTGCTTTACTGGCTGGCTTCCCTTCTCCTGCTGTATTTGTAGGATGGTGACATCGTCAGACTTTCCAAAGAGGAATGTACCTCTTTTAGTGAGTTTTCCCAGTCTCCAAAAATGGGACATCTCTCAAAGGAAACTGCACACATACACACCCCCCCACACACACACACACTGTTTGCAGGATTTAAACCCCTACCTAATTATGTTACGATACTAGAGAGAGATGCATTAACAAGGCGCTTTATTTGCTTTATTGGCTAGTTTTCTTTCTCCTGCTGTATTTGTAGGATGGTGACTTCATCAGACTTTCCAAAGAGGAATGTACCTCTTTTAGTGAGTTTTCCCAGTCTCCAAAAATGGAACACCTCTCAAAGGAAACTGCACACATACACACGCACACACACACACACACACACACACACACACACACACACACACACACACACACACACACCCAACATGCACACTCACTGTTTGCAGGATTCAAATCCCTACCTATCTATGTTATGATACTAAAGAGAAACGCATCAACATGGCGTACTATTTGCTTTACTGGCTGGCTTCCCTTCTCCTGCTGTATTTATAGAATGGTGACATCATCAGACTGGACATGGTGATATGTGTACACTTTGTTTTATGCCATTCCAGGAATGGTTCATGTGGGTCAGCAGGTGTCAACAGCTTGAACAAGACCTCAGAATCCTTACCTTGTGTGATCTATCTGTGGACACATTGACATTCCGTCATATGTCAACACATATTTATGCACAGCTTGTTGGTTTTGTGGATACTACATGTGTCTGGGATGTTGATAAAGGGCTATTCAAAGTCTATGTGACACATGTGTAGATGTGTTCATTGATGCATGTCCTGGGTGGCTGCCTTGCAAACAGTCTAGCATGTTTGGGAACCATGATCTGCACATGGACATACCACGGTTGGTAGGGTTGTGTGTATGTCAGCTTCCAGTAGCTCTGTTTATGACTGCAACCATGATGGACTCCATGACCTTGCAGATCAGACTTCATAGGCATACTGAACTTGACTTCCCATGGTGTGTTGTGTACCAACACTTGTGGGAAGTGGCATAGGCAGCTGTGACACATTCAACGGTTCCACATCCTGTGTAGGGGGTGAGGCTCAGCTGACTGTTCAGGTGCATGATCTGTTTGTTCTGTAGTTTGTGCATGACACATATTGGGAATTAATGTATTCCACTTCCTGCCATGCTTTTGGCAGTGGGGGTAGCTGCTCATCCATTCTACATGTGATATCTCCTGGTATGATGATGTGGACTATTGTCAGTGGGAGATGGGTATGTACATATGGGCCTGTCTGTCATGATGTCGGCATTGTCACTCAGGTACAGTTGGCCCTGACTCAGGACATATATGGGTGTACATTACTATTTATGACATAGCTGAAGGAGGTGTCATGATTCAGTCTGGACTCCTTCTCAGCTACTCTTTACAAAACACCAACGAACATGAGCACTAATCCCTGTTATACTCTTTTACATGCTTAACACCCTACTGATCCTTTGTGATCAGGCTACAGAGTATGTCATGATAATATCCCGGCATGTCCAGGGGTCGGTTTCATGTGTACTCTTCAGTCCAACTGGTGGATATTGTGATATTGACACAATGTCACATCTGCCTCATGTACACAGACAACCCTCTCCTCCTCCCGACAAACTCAGATATATGTGTGAGATGCACCTATATAGACATACAGGGTGCTGAACTCTCTCAACCCATGACTGGCACAGTTTATCAGGTGGTGAAGGTAACCACACACACCACATATCAGTCTCACATGTCCTCTAGCAACAGCACTCAAACCACATTATCACACATAGACATACTCGGATGCTGTAAATGTACTCTACCTAAGCAGCAGAGACCTGCAAATCAGACACACACACACACACACCTGCTACCCCACTACAATACTCACATATCACATAGTTCACAATGTCACTGTGCGACACAGTCACTGCCCTTCGGGCTAAATAACACACCTAATACACTTGTAATAGGCGACACTTATTGTCAGACATACTGACGTACCACTCACCAGCCCTAACAAGGGAATAGTCACTTTGGGCTGTCTGTTGGGTGCCAGGATCTGCCACATAACACAGGCAGTCAGGTCACTCCAAAGCAAGTACAGGACTGGCACCATCATTGTCCATGCTGGTGTGTATAACCTCAGATGTTACTCCCTGGACCACATGACATGATACACGGAGGAACACTCTGATCATGTAGTCCAGGCCAGTATGACACTGATGTTGTCTAGCATCTTACACCCACCAATTATGATGTCACAGTATACGGACACACATATCACATTTAACAGTTGCCTAACAAATGTGTTTAATTCATAGGGGATACAGTGTCTGTCAGCCTATGGTGACATGCTCAAATGCCACGTAGCTTCACTATGGGCAGCTTGCACCTGTCACCCTTGGACTTTGGAATGCTGGCTAAGGCTCCTGCTACCACAATATTGCCTTTTTAAGCAGGGCTCAGAAGACAAACCCACCTCCATAGACATTACAGGTTAAATGAAACTAAGTGTAATGCTGCTCAACAACAGTTGTGTTAACCTCATAGTGTGGCCACTCAGGACTCTCCTCAGTATGTAGGATAGTGATATCTGTGCACTGACAGATGCCTGGTTCAGGCTCGCTTATGCACACCAGCACTACCATATTATGTTTCATACCATGCTGTCTGACAACAAGACTTGGAAAAGACAACACAACTATGGGGAGTATACATATACATCACAGAGAGACACACCTCCGGGTTAGTAGCACTGCACAAAGCATCACAGACCATACATATACAACTACCATTGTGCAATACTGCCTTTGAGTTTGTTGCCTGATACAGAACACATTCCCAAACTCAGGAACCACACTCGGCTTTCATAGGAACTATGGAGAATATGAAAGTCTCCACAAACACCATTATATTGTGTGGCTTCATATACACAAATATTGACTGGGGATACTACTCAAGTCCCGACACCCTCACCCAACAGTCGCTACAAATTGTAGACTCATATGCTATGGCACAACCAGTCAGCATAGCCACAAGGGGGAATACATATTGGACCTGATCATTACCAACATGGGGGCTCTATGTTCCACACCAGCGATATACCCCTCATTGGTAAGGACAGAACATACATGTATCTCACTGGACATACATATACCCTCCACACACCCATCCTGGGTAATTTTGGTGAACTTCTCATGAGCCAACGTCTCACTTTACTGAAGCAAGGTTGTATCCTTCAGAGACCCTGAGACAGTGGAAAATACGACTCACACTGCTGCATCCTTTACATACACATTCTATGGACACCTAGTGGACTGCATGGATTGTGCTATCCCAAATAACAACAGGACTCACTACTCCAATGGCAGGGGACCTGTCTGGTAGACCCCAGCCATTAATAAGCTGTACAATGTCAGGAGGAAGCTACTACATGATAGAGCACAATCCCAGACTGGGAAGGCATCTGTGATCTGTGCTAGCAGACAGCTACAATCACTCATGAACTTTTCTAATGGCCGCTTCTACCAGACAATTGCAACAGACACGTAGGACTATCACACGACCTTCTTCAGTTTTGTCAGGAACCTGGGTGGACACTCACTGATATGCTGTGAGTTATTGCATACTGACTAAACCTACCCTTAACCCACTGGCATTGCCAATATTCTGGCAAACAGGTTCAGTGCAGATGTCTCCCACCCATCCCCCCTAAGGAGCAACTATCCATCCCAACAGAGTATAACCTCCTTGACATCACACAGTAACAGGTGAGTGCTGCCCTCCCCAAAGCGTACATCACAGTATCAATGTGACCAGACGGTGTCCCAGCCTGCATCTTACATGAACATCATAACAGACGCAACCCTCACATTACATCACTGTTCAATATCAGAGTTACCACAGGATATGTACCCAAGGAATGGCATACAGCGACAGAGGTCCCGCTCCACAGAGTTGTTGCCACAATGGACCACAGACAATATTGCCCTATAAGCATAAGTAGCCTGTTCTGCTAAGCTATGGAGCGTATTGTCATGGGACTCATACACATAGACATCGGGAACCTACAGACACTGTGTCCTACACATTTCAGCATTGTTGTGGGCAGATCTTGCCTCTTGAACCTGTTTATATTCTTTAAAAGGCTAACAGATCCATCGACATAGGGATGGCTGTGCACACAGCCTACCTGAACCTTGTAAAACCCTTCAACACAATAACCCACTGGGCCATTATGCATAGGCTCACCAGTGTCAATATGGACACATATCTCACACGATGGATTGATACCTGGATCAGGGATAGCACCCACATGGTCAGAAGTGCAGGTGCCATGTCTGACTATACACCAGTTACACGTGGCATCCCACACAGCTCAGTCCTGGGACCTCTCTTGTTCAGTATATATTTGTCTGACGTACAGGCTACCACAGGGGGAATATGGCTGAACATGTTTGCACTTGACTGCAAACTGGGTGCCATGATCAACTCTCCAGTTGCCACATGCATATTTAGACAGGGTCTCACAGAGATGGATGACTGGTGCCTGAGCCATGGCATACAGCTAAATGCCATTAGCTGCATAGTCATCCCCTTTGGGAATAACAACATGCCCACACATTACCACATAGGTAGTACTCCATTACATATGGTAGGAGTTGTTAGGGGTTTGGAGACATGACTTGTTCGTACTGTCACATTTGACATTCACGTTGCCAAAGTGGTTAGACACACCTTCTATATGGGCCACCTTATCCCATATGGTTTCACATCTAGATCGAGTGAGGTCATTGTGCCCCTATACTCATCACATCCATGCTTGGTTACAATGCCACATTTGGGGGGTACCTTACCTGACACCTGCAGAAACTGTACTGGCCACATAAGTTCCTCACCAAGCAGATCTAGGGACTCACACACATGCCCTGCACAGTTCAGATGCAGTAACTCCAGCTCTACTCAGTCGCTTACCACCTACTCAGATATGATGTGTGCCTGTTGTTTACAGATATTCCCAACCCAGAATTACTGGACATGCTCCAACTCAGGATATCCAACTCCCTTGCAGCTACACACTCCAGGGACGTATACCTTAGCACAGATGTTAATAGGATATTGTGGAGGGACAGTTTCTTATCCCAGAGGCTCCACTCACTCCATAATGTAATCTCAGTTTCACATAGGCAGAGACACCCACTGACCACCTACTGGAGACATCTTGATGACTGTATGGGTGATCGTATGTTTATCCCTGGGATATCTTCTGTGTCCCTGCTAGACAGAGGCACGCTAGCCTAAACATACATGGGCTATCTTGTGTGACCTACTATTCACATACAAGGTGTAGTAATCTGACAGGGTTGTGAATGCCAAATGCACTCTGGCTAGGCTTGTACATGCCCTAGGGCTTATAGCCTAGTATCGACCTCTGAACCTATGCTAATGTTCAAGATGCACAATGTTTATTTCTGATACTGTTTGCAGGTCTTTATCATCTTTGCTTTACCAGTTTCTATGAACAACTTTGGTATCTGCAGAACATATTTGATTATGACAGGGTTCCGCTATATTATACATGTGTCTGTTGTCATAAAACTGTGTGCACAGGGCGGATTGCTGTATAGTGACAGATTCCTGGGTTAACATATGCAACTGCCAGATATGCGTGGCCCACTGCTGTACACAGACATGGCCTAATTGTGTGAGCATGCCCAGTTTTGCCATTCCATATTTTGTTGCCTGACATTTGTCTCATTTATTCGTGTGTGAGCATGCCCAGTGTGACCCTTCAGTATGTTGCTATCTGAGGTCCACTACATTTGTTGATGTGTGCGAACATGACCAATATTAACATTTATACTGTGTGTGTTGGAAGTCAGGTTCTGTTCTCACTGCAGGACTCACCTTTGTGTCATAACTTGACAAGGATTATGCTGTGCCTACAGGGTTTCCATGAAATACTTTGCATAGACTTATCAACATTCCTTCATACAGGCTGACCACTGCAATACTATCATGGTTTAGTGGTTCAGTACTTTAACTATAGTGCACAGTATCCTGGGTTCGAGGCCCATCACTGCTTTATAGTTTCATACTGAGCAGACCAGACTGCTTAAGGGCCAGTTAAGCAAATATGAGCATGTTGGCTTTTGTTCAGCTATGCCCTACTTAGACCAGGCTTGTCCGACATTGCTCAGTATTCACCAACATTGCTGAATGTTGCCCAATATAACTGAACATTGACCACAGTTGTGCTAGTTGGTGTGTGTGATTTTGTTTGCATATACTACATGGTGGTAAATGCTGTTTAGCACTGCTTTATATTGCTTAACACATGGCAATCATGCCTTAGGTGGTGCTGCAGGGCTGTCTATGTTGGATACACATACTACATTCCCTGTACATGTTTGAAAGCAGGTAGTGTCAACTTAGGCATCCCTTTTACTATATGTGTGAGTCAGATAGAGGTATAATTTCCAGAGTTCCTACTGAGCCAGTGTATGCGTTATGCATTGCCTCTTTGCCACGGCCAAAGCATACTGGGCATGCCTCCTTCTGCCTTCTGGGGCAAGCTCAGGTTGTTCCTCCTCTGAGTCACACTCTGTCTGTGATGGCCTTGGCAATGGTGGGGGGCTGTTTGGCCCAGGCCTATGCTGGTCCTGCTGCAGCTGTTTTCACAGGATCATAGTATGTAGCATAGCACATACCATGACAATTTGGGTACATGTAGTTGGTGAGTACTACAAGGCTCCACCAGATATGTCCAGGCACCGGAACCATGACTTGAGCAGCCCAAACACACGCTGTATTACATTATGTGTTTGTGCGTGTGCCTCATTATGGCATTCCTGTTCAGGTGTGTGTGCATTTCTGATGGGTGTCATCAGCCATGGCTCCAGTGCATAGCCAGCATACCCCACTAAGTGACCATGTGGGATGTCCCCATTGGCAAATGTCTGGTACAGCTGCGTCAGATGCCAGATATGGGAATCATGGTAGCTTCCAGGGCAGCCTGCACACACATTCAGTATTATGCCCTGGGCATCACATACAACCTGGCAGTTGATGGAGGGGAAGCCCTTGCGGTTGAAGTAGACCCTACTCCGCTCTCCGGCTGTTGCTTTGATGTGTATGTGCATGCAGTCTATTGCACCCACTACCTTAGGGTATTCCGCTATTTGCTGGAAGAGACGCATATTGCTGGCCAATACCTCACGGGAATTGGGGAAATGTACATGATCACTGACATGTGCTGACATGGCATCCAGGAACTGGTGTAGTACCCTGGATGCTGATGCCTGTGATATCCCCATCATATCACCAGTTGGTCTCTGGAAGGTACCTGTTGCTAATATTCTTAGGCCAACACATGCCTTGGTTTCCACTGGGATGGGTTCCCCTCTGTTGGTTCTGTGTGTGAGGCGTGGCCTGCACAGCTCAACAATTTGCTGCAGGAGGTCTCTGTCCACTCTATAGTGCTCCACTATCTCCAGCTCATTTTGCCCCTGGTAGGTTACCCTGGGCCTGTACACTCTTCTCCATCTCCTCACTGTGGGTTGTCCAGCAGCATTTCCATTGTCACCACCCTGAGCATGTTGCATATGTCGCCTTATAACAGCAATAGCAGCCCCTGACATTTCTTTGTCTCAGTAAAGCTTTTCAGTTTTCACTTCTATTAGCTTACTGCAGTGTCTGTTGTGAGAAACGTACTGGACTGTTGTTTTCAGAGTTTTAAGTGCTAGGCTGGGCTGGCCTAGTGTACTGCCTGTGTAATTGCCTGATTCTGATTGTTTTCACCTGCTAGCTCTGCTAGTACTCCCTGGTAGCTTCCTACTATTTGTTGTGCTTCCTTTTTCCTTTCTTTTTCCTCGGGGGGGGGTGCACACACAAGTGCAAACATGCGCACAGCAGCTAACACGCGTGCACACATGCTTACATGGACTAAAATTTGCTTATTCGGGTTAAAACACGTGCACACCAGCGCAAACGTGCTTACACCTCTTTAAACAGCCTTATACATGCTTACTCCGGCTTAAAAGCACAACATTCACGCTTACATGCGCGCACTCTGTCTTACTCGGGTTTACACGCAAGATACGCCACAAGATACCCGCTCAGCAAGAAACTTTGGTGTTATCCACGGCATACACCTTCCATTTCTCGGCTTTCCCTAGCCTACCTGTTGACACACCTCTTTCCATGATGTGTAAATGACAGCTGACACATGCCACTCTGCTCCAATGAGCTTCACTTCTTTCATACATATCCCTCGTGTGATGTCATCTATCTTCTACTCTGTTACTCCCCATATCCTACACCTACACTCCACTGACTGTGTTCATTTGCTATGTAAACTTGTGATTCACTATCCTAACACTCATTTACATAGGATTGCCTACTAATGCTTGGCTACATGTCTTAGACTGAGCTTCCCCCCTTAGCAACCTCTACTGTTGTCTTCAGCCTGCCATTCCCTTGCATTGTACATTAACAATTTCAATAAAATCCACATTTGAGGGTTTTAATTTTTAGTATTCTGGGTTTTAGAGCACAGCCCATTTGCGCGGTGCTGTGCTATGCTTAAACATTGGAAATCAGCAAAAAAAAAATTATTTTCATATTGCATCAGGAAACATTTCCAATGGCCATATATTTGGCCATTGGCATGCTTCCTGCACTGGATACAACCTTTATTTGGAGCTGTCACGGCTCTGTTTTGCTATTTGCAGAATGGTACTCAGTTGTCAACTGAGTACATTTCTGCAAATAACACTGCTCTTACTCGGACAGGTTCAGGTTTCCTGAAATACAAATCTACCTCATTTGTATGCCTTTCGCCTGCAATTGAAGTAATTTGCATAACCCAGCCCTATCCGTGTAAGAGCCGTTTTAGGAGCTCTCTTAAACGTCCCTATAGGCTGTTCCTGGATCGCTCGTCGGACACGATGGCTGTATGGAGTCTTACTCTACTCTAAGACTCCATGCAAGCCTTCGTGAATCCCGCCCATTGTGTAACCAACATAATAAACTACAATCAAATAGGATTTATTCTATATCAACAAACATATGATAAAATAATTCTGACATTAATGGATTATATTAATAGTAAAAATTATAGTCAGTATGTATAAGCTTAGATATAGAAAAAGCACTTGATTAATTGAATCATGAACATCTCTACATGATTTTAGAACATTTTAATTTCCCAGAAGACTTTACACAATTAATTAAGCAATTTTACTCTGACAACTGTGCTTATGTCACAATAGGTTCATACTTATATCAATGGATTAATATAAAGAAGAGAAGAAAACAAGGTTGCCCCTTCTCACCACCAGTTTTTGCCTTAGCTATGGAACCACTAGTTGTGGCAATAAGAAAAATACAAACATTTCAGGAAGAAAAATTAGTGGAGACTATCTATATATATATATATATATATATATATATATATATATATATATATATATATATATATATATAAAAGAAAGGTGTTGGAATGTAATAAATGCACTTAGTCTTTGATATGGTCCATGGAATCTTTTACAGTCTATCCACGCTACCACCAAGTGAGGCAGATAGGACCTGTATTTAATATCTTATCTGAATGACAGCTCACTGAGGAGTGCCACAGCTCACATGACATAGCGTAGTGTCTGTAGTAGGAAACTGAGACAAGCACTTGGTGTGGAAATAGAACCCACAACCTTCGGATATTCCAGCATTAAAGGCATATTTGCTACCACTTGAGCCACTGCCAATGCTAAGTAATGATAATGGGGTTTGAATAGCTGACAGGAATGAAGCCATGTGGAGAGGTACATAGCATTATATTCTACATATCCCTTTTCTATAAAAAGTAAAGATGATTTTATACCATTTATTAGTTATAAATTGCTTAAATTAATTTTGAAAGGTTAGTTAACAAGTCACTAAACAACTCTGCATGTAAAAATACTTTGATTTTTATGTAAAGCATATTAATAACTTTACTTATTAGAGTTCCGACTGCTTAATATGTTTGGTAAGCTATATCCCAGAAGTGCATAGCATTTGATGTTGGGCCTGATTAGTGCAGAATATAGAAGGATGAGGACTTCTTTGGAATTACGAGGACATACCATTTGGGATTGGCTGTGCCAGAAAGAAGGATTTCATAACTGCTGTTGCAACATGATGATCAAAAGAGGTTGTATTATCTACTCATGACTGAAGATATAGCAGTGATCCCTTCACAGTCTCATAAGACTCTGCCATGTCTTTGTACTGTTGTGCATTCTCAGCTAACATCAGACTCTCTCAGCATAACCTTCTTAACTTATAGCAGTATTTCTGGCTTCTTCTGCTCATATGATCATGTTTTATTTGAAATACTTAGGATATCAGTTCAGCTATTTAATGACTCAATATGGCTTCATCCTGCTGTGCCTGCGATTATTGCTAATTGTCACCTTGTATACAGGTATTGCCTCTGCAAATCTAGAAGTTTTCTACCATCTCTCTATCATAACTTGCCTTGATTATCTGGATTAATGTGATAGTCAGTACTGTTAATTTGCTTTGCAGTAGTTTACCCATTAATGACTGAGTGGGTAGCAGACTGAAATTTTGCAGTGGGATATTCCTAGGCTCTAAAAATTACAGAAAGGAAATTCCCAAATGTACTGCTTGCTCATTTGTACTATGGGAAAGCATAACTAAACAACATACAAATCTAGTAACTATTTTTGGCTACTATAAGGAACTCTCTCAGGCAAGGCCTAAATGCTACCGGTTCTTTTCCAACCTTTAAAAATCCATGTTAAATATACCTAAAATGGTGATTTAACTTGAAATAAATGTAATGTTTCCTAATATTCATTACATTTATTAACTTCATTACTCACCATTTTGTTTGTTGTCACTTGTCTTGGAATTTCCTTTGGTACAGTGCAATCTGTTCTTTAGGTTTCTATGGAGGCCAGCCCAGGGTTGAATTTATGATTACTTATACAGTATTAGTTAAGGAATGCTTACTGTCGGTCACTGTCTATAAGAGATATGGAGGCAAACTCAGGAATGAATTTTCAATTTCCCATCCAATACAGGCAAGCCCAGGGATGGACTCTGCTTCACGTGGATGAGGAGCCTATTCCACAGCATGGAGATCCTTTGAGTCATGTAGCTGTCTTACCAGCAATTTCTATTTATGTTACAAGCAAAGTTCATATATCTGGATCTGGTGTTTCTAGTGCTGCTCCTGTTGTGGATGTGCAAAACCTCAGTCAGGACTGGATCTGAGGATGCTTTATATGCTAAGCACAGCTAGCCTCTCAACAACCTGTAGGAGACTGAGTATAGAGAAATGGCTCTAAGATGATCTGTATAGGACAGTGTGTCAATATCCTATTGGCAAGGAACCTCTATGGACAGTCCAACTAGAAGGGTGGCCTAATGGTTAAGGTGCTTGTCTTACAAACACAAGGTACAGGGTTTGAGCCTCACAAGGGATAATTGGCTAGTCTTGCAATTGCTCACAAGGGCAGTTAGCCTAGTACTAACCTATGAACTATGAACCATATGCCTACTCAGGTACAAGTAAAATTAGATATTAATTTGTTGGCCAGCAGATTCGCTAAGGCACTCTGCTCAGTGAAGATGGTACCATTTACTACCAGTTCTGAACACTATTGTCTGTTACCTTTAAGGTTTCAGACATAACTGTAGAAGGCCTTGTCACCTTTAGTCTGAGATGCTGTCTTTTACCTTGTAATTGACCTTGTTTAATTTAATCAGTTCTCTTAGTTTTCTTTTTACTTTTATTTGCAAGGTCTTGTCATTATGAGAGTTGCTCTTTCTGACTTTGGCCATGACTTTTTTTCTTTTGTTATATACATTAGTAAGATTCCACAAGTGCAGTTCGTTTTTGGTGTTTGTTTTTGGCTTATTTCTGGTAGGTACAGCAGCCTCTGTCCAGCAATTTACATTTGTACAGTGTTTGTGTTCTGCAACTTCTCATCATACTATGCCATGATATACCATTGTTTGCTATATTGCTTGCTCTACTAATTTGTACTCGTCTCTGACTTTTGTATTTTTATCATGTATGTGGAGCTTTTGTATTTTCTATTTTTATGGTTGTCATGCATGTGGAGCTTTTCTCCCCAGGTCTCTACAGAAAATGAGCACCTGATTGCAAAGTCAAACCAAGCCAACAATCAAATTAAAATACAAAAAAAATAAAATAATTCTTCATAGGTTGTTTTGACCTCTGGGTTGGCAAACTGTTACTTGATAAGATGTAGTTGGCTTTAGAATAGCTTCTAATGGTGAGAGGTTTTGCAGGGTTTTCCAGGCCGATACTATTTTGAATGAGACAGCTTTGTAATCAAATCTCATCAGTAAGGAAATGACTGGGGAGGGATGCATTGTGCTTGCAAATTGGTGGCAATGTATGTTTCCCAATCTACAGAGGCGTAGTTAAAGTCTTGTGTGACTAGAGTGCTTGGTTGGATGGAGAGTGCCTCCAGTATATGTAGATAACACTTGTGACATTCTTATGACATAGATGGTGATCTACAACTTGCTAAGATATAGTAACAGACTCTATCTGTAGTTATTTGCACATGGATGAACCCCAGGGTATCATTCTGTTTAGCCAACCTTGAGGTATGCTTGTTGCTAATGTATATTTGTTGTGTATATGTTTCTCCACATACACATCCTAAATACTTTCTACTTTATATTGTTTATACTTGTTTTACAATCTGAATGTGAATTTCCATACAACCTCAAATGATCTCATATTTTCAGTCATTGTTTGTTTTAGTCACTGCTTGTTTGCAATATTTGTATTCATTTCAAGAGTGTACATGATTAGAGATATAGTTTCTATTTTATTGTTAATTCTTGCGCTGCTGAGGAGAGCATAGTAACAGGTTTAATTATTTTTGTTTTTCCAGCACCTCTATAGAAATGGACTCTGCCCTGTAGGTCCTACCCAATAAACAATATGCAAATAAGCAACAATATATTTCATTTACATCTCAGAAGAGACTGTGTGTGTGTGTGTGTATATATATATATATATATATATATATATATATATATATATATATATATGGGTCCACTTCTATATACTGAAATCCAGTAAGTCCAAAGACCAAAATACCGAGACTAAAAACTCAAACATGCACATTACCGAAAACTTAAAACATAAAGACCTATAATAATGAAAACTGGAAAGCAAACACAACATACCAACACTTCAACTATACAGATCACAAAAACAAATAAAAACAAAAATTAACATTAAAACACAATTATTACAATGCATAGCACTTAACAGGGGAGGCTACTCCACCCTGCACCCACCCCCCAAAAATTAAATAATAATTCGCACTACTCTCAGAACAATGGTACACTCACACCAAGACATGTCTATCTACGTACTCTGTACTAAATAGAAACATACCATTCAGTAAATAACACTTCTGAATCATTACAGAGCTATAAAAGTTCAAAACATTTCACACTGGCACCTCTACCTTTGACCGTAACATTGAGAATATGTCTTTTAAGTACCTGCTAGATATCCTTAAACTGACAGCTCACACTTACAACACTTATGCTTTCAGTTCTCCGTACATTTCAATATTGCACAACTCAAGCTTATGAAGATTCATTAATTTGCATGTTTGAGTTTCCAGTCTTTATATGTATAGATAGGTTTACCATCAAAATTCTGAAAGGTATGCAGTCGAATACAGGTTGGTCAAATGCGTGGTTTCTAAGCTGTGGTAATGCCAAATAGAAAGTGGTTGAGTTTATATTAGTGAAAGTGGGTATACATTCGTTAATATAAACTGGACATTTTGAATGGAGATCGGGTATAGTGCAGATCAGGTAATTTACTTCTTTCCTCACTGTAGTGTGATCTTGGTGTCGGTATATATAATAAGCAGGGAATGTGGGTAGCTTTCCCCCCTCCAAAAATGTAAAATGACACATGGACTTTTGAAACAGGAAGTCTGGTATGTTGAATGTTGATCATCATGTTAATCATGTTTGACATGCAAAATTTATTTTCATTTTTGGTATTATATTTTGATCTTTTGATGGAAAAATGTTCTGTGTTTCAACACTTTGATGGTAAACCTATAAAGGTTTATGTCAGATGATCAAGTTTTCAGAAACTCAAAATTCATACGGATGAGACCATATTCTCCAAAATCTCGAACCGCAAAAAAAAAAAACACAAATCCCCCTCCCCACAAAACTTACCTATTTTAGGTTTTTGTAGGGGAGCAAGCCCCTCTGCACCCCTACATTTTCTGTAACTTATATATAACAACTCCGAGATCAAACTACACTGAGGAAAAGGGTACATTTTCATATCTACACTATACAATAATCTCCATTCAAAAGCTTCATGTTTTAAAAAACAAGATCATCTCGTCTCGACCATATGAATTTTGAGGTTCTGAAAATTCAAATAGCTAATCGAGACTCATATATATATATATATATATATATATATATATATATATATATATATATATATATATATATACACACACACACACACACACACACACACACACACACACACACACATTTAGATACATGAACATTTATAAATGACATGTTTATTTAATGTTAAAATGAAAAATATAGAGAAGTATTTATGATTAGAGCATGCTTCATTATTACAACAAAATTAAAGGAATAGCATAATGTGTATAATCGAAGACACAGGTTGCACTCACCATATTATGTTTAGAATCTGAATAAAAAGAATTAAGTTTGTAACTGAACCTGCTATTATGAGATTATCTGATAAATTTCCCAGCACTTGATATAATATGAAGACTTGATCTTAAATTCTTGGAGCTGCAATACATTTAGTCACATTAAAAAATATTCCATGACATGTTATTTCAGTTTAAAATGTTTTGATTTTGTATAGAATTTTAGCATATAAAGAAAGATGCATCTCATTATATGCCTATTGTCTAAACTTTCAGAAAATGGAAAATTGCTAGTTTCCAAAACAATATAGCTTTTAGTATACCTGTTATTGTTTGATTTGTTTTTATAACATGGTCCATAATGCATGTAAAATGTTAGTTGACTATTTATGATTTACTTTTTCTTAGGCATAAAAGTTTGAGAAATATCAAGCTATTGTATTCCTAACTTTAGAATGAAGTATTTAACTTTGAACTACAGTTTATTGCACAAAATACTTTTAACATACAAATTGATGACAGCATACAATACCAAGCAGAAGAAAAATGAAACAAAGTAAGAAAGTACCTTTAGGTTCACCACACAGCCTGAAAAGACAAACCCCAGGATTTAATAAAATATGTGTAGGCTCCATGTAGAGTGAACCCGTGTACATGGCCATGGTTTCCCCTCAACAGTAAGCCATGCATATTAATCATGGTGCACTGCTGAGGAGAGCATAGTAACAGGGATATTGAATTCATGTAGGCAGAGGTGTAGAGGCTGGTCCGATGTTATGTACATGGTGAGGCTCCCTGCAAGGTTCAGTACTACTGTTGAAATGTGCTGTGTATTAATTCTTTGCATTTTAAATTTATCAACTGTGTTTTTATGTTTTATTTTTTAATTTTTTTAATGTCTGCATGCGCAGCCCTGTGCAGAGCGCAGCAATGCCAAGCCGTTCTTATACATAGACAGCTGATACATGCCAGACATCTATAAATAGAAAACAGATGCAATTATTTATTTCTGCATATGTGTACATCCGTTTAAGCCCATTTGCATGGCTTGCCATGATTGCTTAGTAGTGTATGTGAAGATAGACTACTTTATATACTATCCAAGTAGTTAAAGGGGTAGAGTGATTGTCTACAGTTCCATAGGTCCTACGTTTGATTCCCTAGCACACATATGATTTGTTGAATGCTATGTTAAATGTCTTTTAACTTAAAATAAATATTTTACATTAGGGAGAGCTGCACTGTGCTAAGAACTGCTTAAACTTTGGTTAATGGCTAATATTGTATGTGTGTTGCTGAGCTTCACTTAAACCACGGCCGTGCAATTTGTCACACTGCTCAGCTTCACTTAGCTGGTTTGTGAGATGCTAAGCACCGTGGCACTTTTTTGAATGTTGCTGAATGGGGTTTAGGGTGGGAAAACAGCCAATATTAAGGCCAATAGTCAGAAATTCTGCATCATTTGTTGGAGACTGCTTATCTGCTGAGACACCAGGTGATGTTGAAGAGAGTGTGCACTTTCAGGAGCAGAGATGGGGTGTTCAGGAGTCCAGGTTTTTTGTTGGGCTCCTCATACAGAATTATTCACCAACCTGTTGCAGGGTGGTTTCCATGGAACAGAGTGTAAGTCTGAGTCCTGGGATCAGTTGGCTAGAGATCTTACCAGTGCTACTGGTATCCCCTGACACTGTTGAGCAGTGTCATCACCACTATGACAACTTGAAGCAAAGAAAAAGGAGAACGTTGGACACCTGGGTCCAACAGGCTAGGACTTGGCATGCCACCAAATATGTAAGCATTTTTTCCACTGGTTTGCCAAAATACAATGAATGTGTGCAAAACTGCTATGCTTTTCTCCAAACAGCTGCAGCTGGGAGGACTTGCAATATTCAGTCCCATGCCAGGTGCCTGGCCAGATTGCACCATGAGTGTGGTAAGTACAGATATATTATGTTACCTGTAGTCCAATAAGCAATATAGAATAAAACAATGTACTGCAATACAGAATAAACAATACAAACTGTAGTGCAATAACTGGACAATTAGAAATTTATTGCAATAAATGGGCACTTGGAACTGTAGTGCAATAAATGAACAATAACAACTGTATTGCAATAAACAAGGGAATTATCAGCAATACCAATAAAGTGCTAAGCAGCATTGTGGTTTCCTAAATAAACCTGTCTTAATATTTGCAGCATGGCTATATTCATGGCATGTGTGTTCTACTGTCACTGCAGTCAAGTGTAAAACTGTAGTAGCTCTACAATGCAAAAAGAATGTCGTGTAAAAAGTTTTTTGCAAGTAATACTATGTGTCAAGGTTGTATTCAGCCCAATGTAAGTCACATAATGTTCGCATTTTCTTCCATTCCAGTAACAAAAGGTATATGGGTGAGGTAGCCAACTTTATGAGCAGATAGTGTGTGTAAATTTCATAGAGAATTACCAGCAATACCAGTAAAGTGTTAAGCAGCATTGTGATGTCCTATATAAAGCTGTCTTAATACTTGCAATAGAGCTGTAGTCATTGCATGTCTGTTCTAAGTTGCTGCAGTCAATTGTTACATTATTTGCAGATGTCCCCTGCAGTCACAGCTATTGGGTTCTGCACCCATACCTGCCAGCTAAGGCATGACACCTGTCTAGTTTACATAATGTAGACAAACAAGCCTCTCAATGGTCGCGATTTTTCATAATGTCATTGCAAGTGCCTAATCTGTCAGTTCCATGATTACCACATAAATGACTACCTGGAATACTATATATTTTCAAATCCATTTACATAACACCTTGGTAGTTATGTAAGTCCACATTATGTGAATCTGTCCTGTGTAATTTGGTACCTGCATTTGTTACTGTTTGTCTCATACTATCCCATGCTAAAAGCTTGAGAGGTATGTACGTGCCACATCAGCTATAAAAGATTTGTAGTCATTGTACTCACAACTGACATTGCACACCTTTAGATCTGTGTAGTTGTACTCTGTGTAGTAATATTACCTGTGAGGTAACTAATGGTATGTTTGTCTCTCTCTCCCCACACCTTATCTTCTTTAATTTATTATTGTTATTTATTAATATGATTTAATATTAACATATTTTGTTACACTTCTTTTACTGGCCATATGGTTTAACTCATACTTATCTGCTGTTAACATACTTACTGTAATGTTACTTAATGTTCTGTTACACATCATATACCATACACTATGCATTTGGATTAATAAATATTATTTTCCATTCTGTTAATGCTAACATTGGTTTGGTTAATACTAACTTTAACTTATTGTTTTAACTACTTTAATACAGCACATCAAAGTTGGCCAGCTCCTCATGATCTGCCTACCTTGCCTCCTCTGGCTATGGGACTGGTTCCCAGCATGTCTGGAAACTAGCTTGGTGGTGCCCCCTCTACTGCCCCTGCACTATCTGCGGTGTCGGGTAGTACCGCCCCATGGTATGGAGACAACCCCCCTCTGGAAGTGGTGGTGGAGGGGGAGTTGTCACCCATGACAAACTACTAGGTTTGGTGCACAGCATCATCTTATGTGGGTTGGGATGATGTCTGCACTGGATGGAGAGCATGCTGGCCACCCTGGTATGACAAGCTCACTCTGGAACCCAGCCTTCACCACTGCCACCCTCGACATAGTAACAGAGTAGCGTTGACAGTTCCATGGGTGGGGATGTGAGTCATACTGCTACCTTGTGGAGGCACATTGGACTGAGATTCCAAAACACCCTCCCCATCCAAGATGTTTACCCACTTTTTGTGTCACACACCACCCCTGTCTGCTGTATTATCGGTCTTGTCTGTCTACAAAAGCTTCCTCACCTACCCAACTTACCTGCTCCACATGTTTCTATGTACCTCCCCCAACATTCCACTCTCACCTTAAACAAAACAAAAATAGGCACCTGTCCCAGAAAAAAAAAATGTTCCATACATAGCTCTCCATTTTGCACATGTGTCCACTGGACACACATAATTTGGTCCAATTGGCTTAGCAATGCAATTATGGTGGCCTCACACCTTTCTCTGGAGGTTAGAGTCCAAAATCACCTACAAATTCTGTCAAAGAGCACAGTTGTTGCTGTACAAGCAATGGATAGCTATGGTTCTTTCCTACACCCTTCCTGCACATACCTACTTGCCTTTCACTATGTTTCCCCCTGCATCCATTTTACCACTTTTCTATCTCCCCATTTTTCTTTTCTTTATATTTTTTTTAATGTGACACCTGCTAAGGAATAACTGGCAAAACACATGTTTAAACTGGGACTCTGGTGCAGAACTACATCCATATAAAGCCATGCACATAATGATGGTTGTAAAAAAACTATGTCATAACCTGTATGTGTGCACTTATATCTTGCAAATACATCTGCTGCAACATTGACTCAATAGCTTAATCTGTTAAATGCTGTGCACACAGTACATTTTGCCACATACAGTCCTGGGTTCATATCCAGTGGTGTGTAGCATTTAAGTAACATTATTGTGAAGCCACCAATTAATCACTGAGTCATGCACTCTTTATCCACACAATGCATTACAAATGAAATGTCTGCTTATCACTGATCAAAGTCACAGACCAGCAGATGGGAACACACTTCTCATATCCCTATAGCAACACTATAAGCACATAAAGTGTCACATCATGCAGTAATATGCATTCACAGAGGATTTTAACTCAGGTAATGCAAATGAAGCCCCACAATACTTTCAAATTCACAGTGCAGATTAGCACAGCTGTACAAATAACATACACATATGAAGTCCATGCTTGTAACAAGGATTGCCAGCATACACTTTCCAAATGAGTAACAGACTGTAACATGTGTCCTGACAGTTGCCCAAATGGTGGACATATTGTTATATTTATCCTCTATGTTGCTGAAGGACACAACAAACATGTAGCCTCCTCCTCTGTTAACGATGCCATTGCCTAACATGCTTACCTTAAAAACATGCCTTAATTGGAGTGGAATGGCTACCCTCACTCTGGCTCTGCCTCTACTAAAAGGCTCCCATAGCTGACACAGTTACAGCTACAGCTTGTTGTCCTCCAAAGTGTTCACACTCTCTGCCTAGTCCAATTGCCTGCAGCAGCAGCTGCAGCCTGTACCACACACATCTCTATGTAACAGCAGCTTCTACAGACCTACCCTCTGCGATGATGTAGTGTCCTCACCCCAGTAATGTTCAGCATAACATATCAGAAAGGGCTTGTAATCTATATGCAGGCCTTATATCTTGTACAGTGGTTGCATGTCATTGGCTGATAATACTGCAAATCAGCTGTGTCTGCAATTAGCATTTCAGAACCACAAATTGGTTAAAAGGCAACCACCTTCTAATCAGAAGCATGTTAAAAGGTAAACATGCTGGGTATGGAGAACCATTCTGTACAAGACTTTCTGCACACATACCACACTTTTGCAAAAAACTAAATATCACCACATATCAACAGAGGAGTTTTGCAGGTATGTAACCTTTTTGTTTAATCCAGGATGCAGTCACATAATGTTCGCATTTTCTTCCATTCCAGTAACAAAAGGTATATGGGTGAGGTAGCCAACTTTATGAGCAGATAGTGTGTGTAAATTTCATAGAGAATTACCAGCAATACCAGTAAAGTGTTAAGCAGCATTGTGATGTCCTATATAAAGCTGTCTTAATACTTGCAATAGAGCTGTAGTCATTGCATGTCTGTTCTAAGTTGCTGCAGTCAATTGTTACATTATTTGCAGATGTCCCCTGCAGTCACAGCTATTGGGTTCTGCATCCATACCTGCCAGCTAAGGCATGACACCTGTCTAGTTTACATAATGTAGACAAACAAGCCTCTCAATGGTCGCGATTTTTCATAATGTCATTACAAGTGCCTAATCTGTCAGTTCCATGGTTACCACATAAATGACTACCTGGAATACTATATATTTTCAAATCCATTTACATAACACCTTGGTAGTTATGTAAGTCCACATTATGTGAATCTGTCCTGTGTAATTTGGTACCTGCATTTGTTACTGTTTGTCTCATACTATCCCATGCTAAAAGCTTGAGAGGTATGTACGTGCCACATCAGCTATAAAAGATTTGTAGTCATTGTACTCACAACTGACATTGCACACCTTTAGATCTGTGTAGTTGTACTCTGTGTAGTAATATTACCTGTGAGGTAACTAATGGTATGTTTGTCTCTCTCTCCCCACACCTTATCTTCTTTAATTTATTATTGTTATTTATTAATATGATTTAATATTAACATATTTTGTTACACTTCTTTTACTGGCCATATGGTTTAACTCATACTTATCTGCTGTTAACATACTTACTGTAATGTTACTTAATGTTCTGTTACACATCATATACCATACACTATGCATTTGGATTAATAAATATTATGTTCCATTCTGTTAATGCTAACATTGGTTTGGTTAATACTAACGTTAACTTATTGTTTTAACTACTTTAATACAGCACATCAAAGTTGGCCAGCTCCTCATGATCCGCCTACCTTGCCTCCTCTGGCTGTGGGACTGGTTCCCAGCATGTCTGGAAACTAGCTTGGTGGTGCCCCCTCTACTGCCCCTGCACTATCTGCGGTGTCGGGTAGTACCGCCCCATGGTATGGAGACAACCCCCCTCTGGAAGTGGTGGTGGAGGGGGAGTTGTCACCCATGACAAACTACTAGGTTTGGTGCACAGCATCATCTTATGTGGGTTGGGATGATGTCTGCGCTGGATGGAGAGCATGCTGGCCACCCTGGTATGACAAGCTCACTCTGGAACCCAGCCTTCACCACTGCCACCCTCGACGTAGTAACAGAGTAGCGTTGACAGTTCCATGGGTGGGGATGTGAGTCATTCTGCTACCTTGTGGAGGCACATTGGACTGAGATTCCAAAACACCCTCCCCATCCAAGATGTTTACCCACTTTTTGTGTCACACACCACCCCTGTCTGCTGTATTATCGGTCTTGTCTGTCTACAAAAGCTTCCTCACCTACCCAACTTACCTGCTCCACATGTTTCTATGTACCTCCCCCAACATTCCACTCTCACCTTAAACAAAACAAAAATAGGCACCTGTCCCAGAAAAAAAAAATGTTCCATACATAGCTCTCCATTTTGCACATGTGTCCACTGGACACACATAATTTGGTCCAATTGGCTTAGCAATGCAATTATGGTGTCCTCACACCTTTCTCTGGAGGTTAGAGTCCAAAATCATCTACAAATTCTGTCAAAGAGCACAGTTGTTGCTGTACAAGCAATGGATAGCTATGGTTCTTTCCTACACCCTTCCTGCACATACCTACTTGCCTTTCACTATGTTTCCCCCTGCATCCATTTTACCACTTTTCTATCTCCCCATTTTTCTTTTCTTTATATTTTTTTTAATGTGACACCTGCTAAGGAATAACTGGCAAAACACATGTTTAAACTGGGACTCTGGTGCAGAACTACATCCATATAAAGCCATGCACATAATGATGGTTGTAAAAAAACTATGTCATAACCTGTATGTGTGCACTTATATCTTGCAAATACATCTGCTGCAACATTGACTCAATAGCTTAATCTGTTAAATGCTGTGCACACAGTACATTTTGCCACATACAGTCCTGGGTTCATATCCAGTGGTGTGTAGCATTTAAGTAACATTATTGTGAAGCCACCAATTAATCACTGAGTCATGCACTCTTTATCCACACAATGCATTACAAATGAAATGTCTGCTTATCACTGATCAAAGTCACAGACCAGCAGATGGGAACACACTTCTCATATCCCTATAGCAACACTATAAGCACATAAAGTGTCACATCATGCAGTAATATGCATTCACAGAGGATTTTAACTCAGGTAATGCAAATGAAGCCCCACAATACTTTCAAATTCACAGTGCAGATTAGCACAGCTGTACAAATAACATACACATATGAAGTCCATGCTTGTAACAAGGATTGCCAGCATACACTTTCCAAATGAGTAACAGACTGTAACATGTGTCCTGACAGTTGCCCAAATGGTGGACATATTGTTATATTTATCCTCTATGTTGCTGAAGGACACAACAAACATGTAGCCTCCTCCTCTGTTAACGATGCCATTGCCTAACATACTTACCTTAAAAACATGCCTTAATTGGAGTGGAATGGCTACCCTCACTCTGGCTCTGCCTCTACTAAAAGGCTTCCATAGCTGACACAGTTCCAGCTACAGCTTGTTGTCCTCCAAAGTGTTCACACTCTCTGCCTAGTCCAATTGCCTGCAGCAGCAGCCTGTACCACACACATCTCTATGTAACAGTAGCTTCTACAGACCTACCCTCTGTGATGATGTAGTGTCCTCACCCCAGTAATGTTCAGCATAACATATCAGAAAGGGCTTGCAATCTATATGCAGGCCTTATATCTTGTACAGTGGTTGCATGTCATTGGCTGATAATACTGCAAATCAGCTGTGTCTGCAATTAGCATTTCAGAACCACAAATTGGTTAAAAGGCAACCACCTTCTAATCAGAAGCATGTTAAAAGGTAAACATGCTGGGTATGGAGAACCATTCTGTACAAGACTTTCTGCACACATACCACACTTTTGCAAAAAACTAAATATCACCACATATCAACAGAGGAGTTTTGCAGGTATGTAACCTTTTTGTTTAATCCAGGATGCAGATGTGTGAATATACTTACAGAGAATAGGGTTACAGCATTATGCCTGTCTTAGAACCGTGATGATGACATGTCATTGATATCCAGATTTATTACTCCAACAGAGGATGTACACTACAGCAAAGGTGGAATGCTTTTTGTCAGTGTGGCACTCTGGTCATTTGGGACTGTCTCTGTATACTGGTTGTAATAGCACACTGCAATTTGTTTGGAACTGTTGTTTTGACATATTATCAGGGGCGTTGCCCCTAGGGAACACACTACAGTAGACTCCAGTGTTGGGTGTATGATCATACAGCAGTATCTCTCATGGCACATGGGAATAGCAGACTATCACTAGTATCTTGGTTGTATACACTTAGTATGTTTGCACACTGTGCAATAGGACATGTCTGAGGAAGCAGTGGATACTGGCAGCCATAATGTTTTTGATGTATCTTTACATAGTGAACCTCCATGTATGTGATCATGACACGTGTTCCCATTCTGTTGTCTTGCAGGACACATGTATTTACAATGTCATGCGCCTTTCATGGATGTGGAGGAGTGTCCATATTCACCAAGGATATTCACAATGCCAGGCTAGTTGCCCAACACAATGCGTCTGAAATTCTCCAGGTGCAACTAACACTAGGTAAGAATGCAATCCAAATTGTAGCTTGCTACAGATCCCCAAGCATGCCCCAAGATTCTCACTACACCTTTCTAAACATACTGGAAAATATTAAGATACAACCAGACATCCTAATAATGGTTGATTTCAACTACCCTGCCATTAATTGTTAAAACTACTCATGTACCAACACCTTTGCCCAATGGTTCTTGGAATTCATAAATTCCAATGCCCTGGATCAGCTAATCCTTAGTCCCACCAGGGGCTCCAATATCCTAGACCTGGTCATTACCAACATGGGAAATTGATGCTCCACACCTATGGTCACCCCCCTCATTGGTCAGGACTGACCATAAGCTAATCACCCTTGATATCCACCCCCCCCCAGTAAGGAAACCTCCACAAAAAACTTCTCCAAAGCCAACTTCATGCTACTCAAGTCAGAAGTGACAAACTTCATGACACCCATGCACATGGCAACTGAAAGTTCGACTGCTGAATCCTACACTAAGGCACTGTATGAGCACATCCACTTGTGCATGAATTGCACCATCCCCAAAAGAACCAAGATGCTTTCCTCCAAAAAAAGGAAGCCAATCTGGTGGTCCCCTGCCATAAACAAACTTTACAACAAAAGGAAGGAGCTGTTGCAAAAAAGAGGAAAATCCCAGGATGCAAAAAACTCCCTTACCAGCCTCAGTAAGAAGCTAAGATCCCTCATAAAATTCTCCAAAGCTAGTTACAAAAATAGAATTGCCAAAGATTCCATAGACAACCACAAGGCATTCTATAGCTATGTCAAGAATCTATATGGCAATGTTCAGATCATCTCTGAGCTATAACAGAATGGCATTAAATATTGATCCCAAGGATATTGCCAATATCCTGGCAAATCGATTCAGTGCAAACTTCACCTCCCCTCTTACCTCCTAAAGGGCTCATCTCATACCAAAAGATTGCCAAATTCTGGTAATAATGGCCACACAGGTAAAAAAACACACACTCCAAACCTAAGAATACAGCATGCATGGGACAAGATGACATCCCAGGCTGTGTACTACATGAACTACAAAATGAACTGGCACCTCACCTAAGTGTCATGTTTAATCATAGCCTCACCTCAGGCTTCATGCCCACTGAGCATCACACAGCTACAGTTATCCCACTCCACATGGGGGGATCCACCTTGGATCCCAGGAACGAATGCCCCATCAGTCTGATGAGCCTGATCTGCAAGGCCATGGAATGTATTATCATGGAACTTATAAACAAAGACATTGGCAACCTTCAAACACTGGACCCCACACAGTTTGTGTTTGTGAAGGGCCGATCTTGTCTCCTGAACCTGACTGACTTCTTCAAATCAGTCTCCAGAGTCATGGACAAGGGTAAGATGGTTCACACATCCTATCTGGATCTTGCCAAGGTCTACGACACCATCCCCCACTCTGGAATCACAGATAGACTTACTAAGCTGGGCATTAATCCCTATTTAACTCGAAAGGTTGCCAACTGGCTTACTGACAGAACCCACACTGTAAAAGTAGCTGACTCCAAATCCAGCTCCAGATAAGTGACAAGTGGAGTACCTCAGGGTTCAGTCCTGGGACCGCTCTTGTTTGGCATTGCTGGGCATTAATCCCTATGTCACTCGACGGGTTGCCAACTGGCTTACTGACACAACCCACACTGTAAAAGTAGCTGACTCCAAATCCAGCTCCAGACAAGTGACAAGTGGAGTACCTCAGGGTTCAGTCCTGGGACCGCTCTTGTTTGGCATCTACTTCTCTGAAGAACAGGCCAAAACTAAGGGAGTCTGGCTAACAAAGTTCGCAGATGACTGCAAACTAGGAGCCATTATTGAATCCCCAAATGATGTGGATATACTACAAAAGGGCCTTACAGAAACATATGCCTGGTGCCAGAGCCATGGACTCAAGCTCAGTGCCAAGAAATGTATAGTTATCCCCTTTGGGAAAAAAACATGACATAGGTGGCAGTACACTAAACAACGAAAGTGTGATAAGAGACTTAGGGACGCAGGTGGACAGTGGTCTTACCTTCAGTAACCATATTGCCACAACAGTCAAGAAATCCTTCTATGTGGCACACCTCATTACTATGGGTTTTTCATCCCAAAAAAAGGAGGTTATTGTCTCACTGTACTCATCCATCATTAGACCCATTATAGAATACAACACCCCATTTGGTATGTACCTCTCAAGATATCTGCAACAACTGGAAAGGCCGCAGAAATACCTCACTAAAAGAATCACAGGCCTAAAGCAGATGCCCTATGCTGACCATCTAAAAAAACTCCATCTATACTCTGTCAGATATCGTCTACTCAGAGGCAATCTCTGCTTAACATACAAGGCCATGTCAAACCCAGAGCTGTTGGACATGCTACACTTAAAGAAATCCCAATCTCTCAGAGACACACGCTCCAGGGATCTAAACCTTGTCATCACAATGAATAAAACATGCTGGAGGGATACGTTCCTGACCCAGAGACTCCCCAGACTCTGGAATAGACTGCCCATACATGTCAAGCAGAGGGCCTCTTTGGCCATCTTCAAAAGGAACCTTGATGATTGGATGGGAGATAGGAAATTCACCCCGGGGATCATTGCCAGTTGCTCTGCTAGACAGGGGTCCAGGGAAGTAAATACTGTGGGAAGAAATAGTCAAAGAAGTGTTATGGCTAGTCTTGTATAGGCCCTAGGGCTGATAGCCTAGTACCAACCTATGGACCTATGAACATAAGGCCTCCAGCAACACCATTACTCCTCCTGTCCAGGGAAGGCAAAACAGAAAACAGTGGCAGCATTGTGGGCTGATCTTGTTTGTGACGTGAATGCTACAGTTAATTAGAGCATGACATATAAGTAGGGTTGACACCTCACAACGGACATGATCAGTGCTGCATACAAATAAGCAGCAGATGTAGCCAGGGATTATGGTATCACCAGAGGAGGGCCTGCGGTGGAACAACCACTCTCAGCCACTGAGGAATACCTGGTGAACCTAGGAACACAGGACAGCTCCCAGGCATCCATCACACCATACATCATAGATGTGGGTGCCACAGTTTCCACTGCAGAGGAGCATACAGGTAAGCTTAGTTTGTTCACCATTGCAGTACTGTAGCATTCAGTGTGTCAGGGTATACATACTCTTATATAGGTGGCAGGTCTATGTTCTTTGTGGAGGAAAGGGTGCAACTACAATTTGGCTCTCCTGCTCAGATGTTTCCCAATATAATAATTAACATAGTAACTACTGTAAATGTGAGATATATGGATGTATTACCTTGTTGTGGTGCAATATGCGGTGGTAATGACATTACCTCTCACTTAACATTTCACAGATCCATCAGCTATCGGACAAGGCCATGGTCTTTCTCCTGGTAAGCCAACACTCTTTTGTTATAGATGTAGGTTTCCACAAATGCAATCTCTAAAGTGTCATCCCAGGCCTGCTGCCTGAAGTGCTGTACTATTGGCATGGTTGCCAAATTCACAGATCTTTTATGACTGTGCACATGTTACAGTCATATGTATGCCTTGTAGGTGTCACCACACTCATAGATGCAAGAGTATTTCAGAACATTGCAGATTGCCATATGTGTCAACTTTGTGGTCTTCACAAATGTCAAAAGTGTACCTCATTTTTGCTGATGAAATTGCTGTGTACAGAGCTTTTATTTACAAGTAACTACAGCAGTTTGTGGGGAAAGTAATGTCCTCTTACCTACTATATGAGGTTGGGGTTTCAATTGGTCTGTTATAGTGCCAGAAGTGTATAGAGCTGTACATTTAATGCAACATAGTACTGCAGAGCATAGCAATGTACAATAGTTATTAATGTACTACGTAGTGTGTGTAGTTGTGTAGGGGGGTTGGTCTCTGTCCCCTACACAACCTGATATCAGTGTCTCTTCAGACACTGATGATGAGACTGGCCACAGTGATGCACTGGTGGGGGTTTCAGGGGCTGAATATGTCCCAGAGGTTGACATCACTCTTCTGCCTTATTGTCACTGCACATAGTCAGTATGCCTACACATACCCAGTCCGTAGAGGCCACAGATACTGGACAGTCAGAGGGTGGGTACATTGAAGAGAAAAGTGTGGCAACTATGGCTCCAGTGAGTGTAGAAACTGCCCATAGCCAGAGAGCTGGCAAGGATCCACACAGACAGATTGATAGGAGTGTTCATAGGAGGCCTGCTGTCCTTCCACCACCTGTTGCATGTGTCACATCATGGTTCACTTGCCATATGTTTTGGACCATCATGGAGGCACAGGCACATTCTGAATGGAACTCCAGACATATGTGCAGGGTTTAGAAGCAGCACAGTCTGACATCTGTGACTACCTCAACCACAATGGTGACATCCTGGATAGGTTCACTGATGCAGTGGACAGAAGGTGGGCCGAAACAGTGCCTGTCTTGGAACACACAATGTCTGTGCTGGAATGTGTGGTTGGAGTTGAGCATCAGCCTTGTAGGCATACAACCCCACCTGCTGAGAGTACAAATGGCCATGCACAATCATGCTTCCATAGTGGCAGTACATCTAGCGCTACAGAGGGGAGTGTGCTGCCCACACCAAGATGTTGTAGGCCATGGGTTCATAGTCTTGGGCGTTCTCATGGAGGACATGATCCCAGCAGATAGCAGTCACTGTCAGGTACTAGCATCGCTTCTGACCTTGGGCATGGAGGTGACAGTACAACTCCTGGCAGAGCCAGTTCCCATTTCTTGGCCCGGAGATGGTGAAATGTCAACTTTACCATGCATGGTTCAAAGCTGTCCGACATATGCACATGTAGGGCTAGCACTGAGCTTGACTGTGTACACCCACACATTCACACACTACTGTCAAATGCAGGTCACCTACAGACACAGCAAAGTTACATGGTCAGCCTTGCCTGCTTCCCTTCCAGAGTCACAGACATGCTGACAACCTTTTGGGTCAGCCTAAACCTCATGCACCCCCACACAACACCCCGTGCAAGTGATGATTAAGACAGTGACACTAAAGTAATAAAAATAAATTTGGACTTTCAAATCAGATAAGACTTTTGTCTAGAAAGTAAGATGGCTAAGGAGATAGAGTTGTATAATATAATTAATTTGTGTGAGATATTTATCCAAAGAGATAAATGATTTGTGTTATAGAATGAACAATAAATGAAAAATAATATATACATGTGGGAACATACAGGAAAGGGGTTTAGGATGGGCTACTGCCATGACTATATTCCAGTATATTCCAGGCCCATAGAACAGCAAATCCAAGCATCACACAACTGAGTGGCTGATGTTATGAGTTGGGTGTGCCTCTGGAGGATGGATTGGCAGTGCCCGTCAGTAGTGGTGGATTATAATAAGGGGATTTTGTGTTGCTGCTTAGGGTTCAGCCATTCAAGGGACCATCAAGATTGCTTGGAAATCACTGTCGGGAAGGCATTTTCAAAATCATTTCCCTCAGTTTACTCCTCATTGCTATCATGATCATGTTCAATGTGCAAGTGTTTGCCCAGTGACTCAGCAAAGAGCAAACACTTATCTCTCAACTAATTTAAGTTATCACTTAACTCTATTTTACCCTTACTGCCCTACTCTCTCAACTCCTTCCAAAACTAATCTCCCCATTGCTCTTATCTTCCTCACTCTTTCCTATGTTATTCATTCCCTAATATTTCATGCTTACTAAAAACCTTAATCTATTACTCCAACATATCTCACTACTCTTTAATACTGTAATACATTTCGGGCAGCAACAAACCTCAAATGTCTCATATTTTGCTTAAAAACTTGTTATTGTTGATACTGCATTAAAGGTTCTGATACAACTTGATACTGCATAATTTTTGTTTTACCAAATTTAGTTTTCTTTTTCCTGTTTATTATATGTCATACCTTTTTGCATACTGTTAACTCCTTGAAGCTTTGTTATAACTTAATTGCAAAATTGTTTATATTTATAATGGAGATTTTCTCCCCAGGCTTCCTTTGAAAATGGTCTCTTTTTGGCCAAATGGACTTTCCTGGTAAACAAACTGTAAACAAATAAATAATTAAATAATGTGCTTATATTTTTTTCAGTGCTTTTGTCACACTCTCCTGGGGATTCAACATACTTTGTTTAGGCTTAGCACGAAGCCTACATGGAGTTTACATGTTAGCACAGTGAGCGGCAGTGTTAATTGCATATGCATGCCATGCATCTAGCTTATATGCATACAAGCAAGGTTTTGCATCCACAAACATTGTTGCCAGCGAGGAAACCATGAAAAGCAGCATAAACAGGATTCATAGACTGCATTAAAAATAATTATTCTGGGGAAGTGTGTGTATTGAAAAGAGCCACACACTTGAAAGGTAGGAATGAAGACATTTGAGGAGGACAAGTGAAACATGGTAATGTACAGCAGATAAAGGCATGCCAATCTATGTACACCACAAAGACAAGATAGCTGTAGCATGAACCGTAATCCCATATGTACATGATATAGTACGTACTGTTTACACCTACTGTGTTGGTATAGTTATATCATCACACACTTATTGTATATTATGTGACTGTCACACAAGGTCACTTATCAATAGAGATTATTGGTTGTGATATAAGCACCCTAACATGATCACTGGAGAGGACATTTAGCAAGGAGGGTATATACCCACACAGCCTTCCTGAAGACACTGGAGAGTATAAATGTCTCTCCAAACACCATCATATTGGGTGACTTCAACTACCCAAACATAGACTGGGAACATTACTCAAGCCCCAACACCCTAGCCCAAAGGTTCCTTGAGTTCATAAACTCAAATGCTATGGAACAACTAGTCACCATTCCCACAAGAGGAGAAAATATACTAGACCTGATCATCACAAACATGGGGACAAAATGCTCCACACCGGAAGTATATCCCTCATTGGTGAGATCAGACCATAAATTAATCTCACTGGAGATCCACATCCCACCCCCCAACCCCAGCAAAAAAGACCACAGTGAAGAACTTCTCAAAAGCAAACTTCACACTTCTTAAGACTGGAGTGGTATCCTTCAAGGCCCCCGAGCCAGTGGAAACCACAACCCACGCTGCTGAAACCCTTACAAATGCCTTCTACGAGCACCTCCAGGAATGTATGGATCAAGCAATCCCTAATAAAATCAAGACCCTTTCCACCAAAGGCAGGCGCCCGGTCTGGTGGACTCCAGCCATAAACAAACTCTACAACAAGAGGAGAAAGCTACTACATGACAGAGCAAAATCCCTAAATGGGAAGGCATCTCTGATCAATACTAGCAAAAACTACGATCACTCATAAAATCATCCAAGGCCAACTTTGAGAGAAAATCGCTAATGACACAAAAGACAATCATAAAGCCTTCTTCAGCTATGTTAGAAACCTGGTGGAAACTCCCAGATATACTCAGAATTAGTCCAAAATGATAAAAATCACTGAACCCACAGACATTGCCAACATACTGGCAGACAGGTTCAGTGCAAATTTCTCCCTCCCTCCCCCAAAAGGAGAAATATCTATCCCACCAGCTTCTAGCCTCCCAAACATCTCAGATGCCCAGGTGAGAGCTGCTCTCTCTAAAGCAAAAACACAGCATCAATGGGACCGGACGGTGTCCCCAGCTGTGTGCTACACGAACTCAATGAGGAACTAAACCCACACATAAGGCTGCTGTTTAATCTTAGCCTAACTACAGGATACGCACTGCAAAGAATGGAGTACGGCAACTGTGGTCCCACTCCACAAAGGCGGTGCTTCTACGGACCCTGGAAATTACCGCCCCATAAGCTTGACGAGCCTTGTCTGCAAAGCTATGGAGAGGATCATAATGGAACTTATAAATAAAGACATTGGGGACCTACAGACACTGGATCCTACCCAATTTGGCTTTGTCAAGGGCAGATCCTGCCTCTTGAACTTGGTCGACTTTTTCAAACAGTCACTAAGGCCATTGATGAGGGTAAGGCAGTTCACACAGCCTACCTTGACCTAGCAAAAGCTTCGACACAATACCCCACTCGGGCATCATCATAGAAAAGCTCACCAGCTTAGATGTAAACCCATATGTCACAAGATGGGTTGCAAACTGGCTCAAGGACAGAACACACAGGGTTAGAGTTGCTGGTGCCATGTCAGACTCTAAGCCGGTCACGAGCGGTGTCCCACAGGGCTCAGTCCTGGGCCCCTCTTGTTCGGCATTTATTTTTCTGAAGTGCAGGCAAACATAGCGGGATTGTGGCTGACAAAATTTGCAGATGACTGCAAACTGGGCACCATAATTGACACTCCATCAGACACAGACATCTTCCAGAAAGGTCTCATAGAAATGGATAACTGGTGCCAGAGCCATGGCCTTAAGCTAAATGCCAAAAAATGTATAGTCATACCCTTTGGGAAAAACAAGGTAACCCCTAATTACCACATAGGTGATAATCCATTAAACACGGAAGAAGTTATCAGGGACCTGGAGACCCAAGTTGACAGTAACCTCTCTTTTGACACTCACATTGCCAAAGTGGTTAGGAAGACCTTCTACATTGCCCACCTGATCATGAAGGGATTCACATCCAGATCAGGAGAGGTCATTGTACCCCTGTACTCTTCACTTATCAGACCAATGATTGAGTACAACGCCCCATTCGGAATGTACCTTACCCGACACCTGCAGCAGTTGGAAAGACCCCAAAAGTTCCTCACCAAAAGGATAAAGGGGCTCAAACATATGTCATACAATGCCCGACTGAAGAAACTCCAGCTCTAGTCAGTCGCATACCGTCTGCTCAGAGGTGATCTGCGCCTGACATACAAGGCCATGGCCAACCCGGAATTAATGGACATGCTCCACCTCAAAAAATCCAAATCCACCAGAGCCACGAGAGCAAGAGACTTAAACCTCAACACGGATATAAATAGGACGTGCTGGAGGGACAGATTCATCACCCAGAGACTCCCTACACTATGGAACAGAATCCCAGTCCATGTGAGGCAGAGCCCCTCACTGATTCTGTTCAAGAGAAATCTTGATGAGTGGATGGGAGATCGTAGGTTTACCCCGGGAATCATCTCTGTATCACTGCTGGACAGAGGCACAGCAAACTAATGGGTATAGTATTCTCATCCTAAGGGGTGGTGAAAGCCACACACACTCTGGCTAGGCTTATAAATGCCCTAGGGCAGATAGCCTAGTATGAACCTATGAACCTATGAACCTATACAACAGGGGTTATGTACCTATTGTGAAGATGTGCAAAATGAGTTGCTTGAATATAAATTTAATGTCAGCACAGGTCTCACCCAAGTGCAATTGTGGAAACAGAACTAATTGGTAACACAGTTGAGCCCATGAATTTGCCAGTTATAATCTTGGAACCAGAGCATTAGCCCATTATACCACAGAAACCCCGCTAGGAAAAAAAAACATGCAGTGGAAATGAATACAAATGAATGCCATAAACTGATTATTGTAAAAAACATATCACTTTCAGTAGATTAAAACTCTCCACCCAGTGCACTAAGACTGGGCTCCTCACATAGTTAATACATTAAGCCATAGCAGCCTTTACAAGAAAAGTTTTAGCTTTACCAAGTTTCACAGGTGCTTATTGGTATGAATTGACATACATTTGTGTTCATTACTGGTTTAGTGCTGTGTGCCTTGCTGATATGTAATTAACCGCAACTTTATTTAAGTTGTTGTTGTAATAATCAATGTTGTTGTTTCCTTTACATTTGTAAGTATTTTGTGAGAAATATGTGGTCAGTGCACATAAGATGTCTGATATTTTCTTATATATGACTGTCAGTCACAAACTGAGCATGATATTTATGGAGTAGTAGGACAGAACTGTTGTATAGATGTTTTATAGCCATGCAAGAACAAGGTTATTAATTTCCATGTGTTTCATAAAACAGAGCACTGCCAAAAAATGACCTAAAAAAACTGAGGGATCAGAAGGCCCATCCACATCCACCTGCAAGCCAAAATTTACAGGTGTGGAGCATGATGTGATACTACAGGCTCTCCTTCTCCATGGCCAATGGCTCTTAGCTATTCATGCCACTGATCAGGTCTTCCCTGACTATGCCTGGGTTGATATGGTCACAATGTAAACATGGTGGATGAACCTAAACTCTGACATGGTCCATCGCCAAACCACAAATATGATCCATGCTGCCAACCACTAAGCAGTGGGGAAAAGGAACAGAGAGCAACTTTCAGTGGGCCATCAACCGATTCACCTCTTATAGAGATGGAGAAGTTCCTTGCCTCTTTGAAAGGTAGCATCACCTTCACAGAGTTCCATTTTGTGATGCAGCATGTTGGGACCGAGCTGAGCAGGTCGTAAAGGGTTTCAACGACATCCCCAGGAATGCAGTGCAAATTTATAATATCTGCAACCATCCTTAACAAATTGTTAGTGCACTGTTACTTAAGTCTGTCTAAATTACATATATAGTGACACTGGTGATCCAATGCCCATGCCCAACTGCATGAGGAATGGCCAGGGGTATTAGCTTTACAACTATAAGACTATGGTAAAAGTTATCAGAAGCATGTGCTCTAGTGCTTGGTCATGCAGACACTGTTTATATATTTTGCTTTGGTTTATTCACAAGGGAATTTTTATCCAAATGCCTCCAGCTAATCTTGGATTATCTGTTGCACCTTATAATTATGAGTGGGGATGAAATGGCACAGTTATGGGGAGCAGAATATGCATTGGACACAAAGAGTGTGACACTCACATCCCCTGCCTTCAATTATCCAGAAAACAGAACCATCTGAGACTGGACAGGTTGCTGGGAACACTCTAGTTTAGAGGAAGTGTGGTTGCCCCTGCATAAGGGAGGTCTGCATTTACCCCCAGCACTCATAGTCAGGGTTGTTCACCCCTGGGGGGGTTGATAATGGTGTTCATGAGATGTATGGCTTTCACTGTCCCATTGAAATTGGTGAGTCAGAAACTGCAACTGAATATATGTGCTAGGCCATTGTGGATGCACAGGCTAGTTCCACTAGAGCCATGGCAGAGGGTTATCCAGGCTGTGCATGCTGACCTATGGGAGTGCAAGACCAGTATGGGTGATTTATTGGATAGACCAAATCACACAGTGGACCATATCATGTCAACTCTGGGACATCTGTCAGGAGCAAGGAGTCTTCCTCATAGCTGGTCATCTGCTGCATCCACAGATATTATCCAGTATGGACATGGATGAGAGAGAGATCATGCTGAAACATCTGCTAGAAAACATCAGTCTAGGTCATACAGCACATCTGCATTAAGCCAAAGTCAGGATACAGCCAATGCAACTGCTGGCAGAGCCAGCTCTCATGGGCATACAATGGAAGCTGAACCCCCTGTCATGGACGTCCTGGACCTGCCCAACAGGCTAAGTCACATTTCTTCCTCAATTGCTGTCGCTGTATCCCTGCATACACATACAAACACCACTACAACCACAGCGCATCACACAGACACACACACACGCGCACACACACACACACACACACACACACACACACACACACACACACACACACACACACACACACACACACACACACACACACACTCTTTATGATCCTGATCTTTCAACAAGTTAGTGCCATCTGCACAGCACACTCTCACAATGCTCATAAATGCACTTTTACTCACACTCTTCCCTGTGAAAGGCATGCATTCCTCTACTCCCTCCCCATTCATGCAAATGATGAAAACTGTGTACTGCCCTTTGTTCACTGCTGCTTGGGTTGGCTGTGTCTGATATACACCATGGCCAGCCTACACATGTGGAAGCAAGTCTTTTGTATGCATCACTTTTATTGTACATATCTGCCATACCTCTCAACTGCTTAGAGAAACAAATCTGGACAGAGCCTAAAATGATTGGGGGGGGGGGGTAAATAGGGACAGATTTTAAATATTGCTCTTACACACTTAGAAAGATGATAGAATAACAGGTTTTGCATTAGCATGTTGTGTGCACTTTTATCTGGCATGATCATTCTATCCTGCTGGCTCCTTCTCTGACTCCTCATTTCTCTTAAATGCCACTGTGCATATGTTGCTGGGAACTATGGGTTCTGCAAGATGCCACCCTGCTCTAACAGGCTTGGATTGCCTTAATGTAGGAATGTACAGATCTGTTTTTATTGGGCCTATATTAGATAAACAAACGTTTATGTAACCGAATACTCACATAAGCGAAAATCCAGAAACTCGAAACTGCAATTGTGGGGGGCTGTGCCCCCACAACCCCTGCTAAATATATATTCCAATTCCGAGATCACACTATTGTGAGGAAAGAGCAAATATTCCCATCTTCACTGTACCGTGATCTCACAATTGTGGTTTCGAGTTTGGCAATTTTCGCTCATGTGAGCGTTTGATTAGATAAACTTTCATTTATCTAATATAGACCTGTTTTTATTCATGTCAGTACAAATGATCTCCTCTCCAAGGACTATCAGTCCATTGGTAGGGAACTTACAGACATCTTAAGTAGTATAGCTTGTACTGGTGTTAGGGTATATTTTTTTACAAAATCTCATACAGAAAGGAGAGTCAGGCTACCATTAATAAAAAGATTTTTATGGGTAAAAATCTAAATGAAAAAAATGGCCCATTTTAAAACAAAAATGGAAATGTGTAGAGCATCCAAACCTTATTGAGACCACACGTGTTTAGACAGGATGGTGTGCACTTGTCAAGACCACGTAAGAAAATGTTACATCAGACACACTGCAATATTTGACAAACACAAGACAAAATTTTTGTCAGATAAAAATGTTAACCATTCACAGACTGATGTATCTCTGCTGGTCGTTAACGCTAGGAGCTTTAGCAATAATTTTGTTTTTTTTTAATTTGAAAATTTGCTACATTCTCATAAGATTGATGTTGTTATTGTTTGTGAAACATGGTTCAAGAAAAATAACTGGAAACCAGTTCTGTTAGGGTATAAATGTTTTTACTGTAACAGATAGAATAACAAAAAATCAGGTGGGACGTTATGATAGAGAATAAGGATTTTTGTGAAACCTGTGGTAATTATCTGTTCAGTGATAACACTGATACTATTGCTTGTGACAATAAAAATAAGTCTGCAACATAGAACTATTGTTGGAGGGCATAGACCACCAAAGTCAGGTGCTGATGACATAGACAAATTCACATTTCTTGCTTGAAACACAGGAAGAATAATATTGGCTGGGGACTTATTTACCAGAAACAGACTGGAATAATATTGATTTGACATTGTCAGCAAGGAAATGATTTACAATTTTTGTTCAGGAACAACAATTGCTTCAGATTGTAAGAAAGCCTACCAGGGAACAGAACATACTGGACATTGTTTGTGTTCCTAAGGAAATAACTACTACACGTCAAGTTTTACCACTGTTGAAGTGCAGTGATCATGGGGTTATAAAGGTTGAATTGTTGCTAGATTATTCTGCCAAACTGAAATAAAAACCAATGCACAGAAGGTTATTAACAAATTATAGGGAAGCAAACATGGAGGAGATGGAATTAGTAATAATCACCTCAGAACACTTTGGCATGAACTTATATTACCATTATATCTGTAACTCACTAGGTCATTTAAGTAATGGGATATTCCTAATGACTGGAGATATGTGCTTGTTAAACATATTTTCATGGGAAAAGCAACAATGCAGGAGTGGATGAGATCCTGTTCAAAATGCTGAAGGCACGGGATACTGTTGGGATCATTGTTAGCACCAATGTTTCAATGTTGCTTAAAAGGCTAAGACATTACCTCCGGATTGGCAAAACTGTGGTAGTTCCCTATTTTTAAAAATAAGATGGGCATAGGATTATTAATGTTGGAAGTATCCCATTACTCAAATTCCCTGGAAAGAATATCACAGGGTTATGGGAGGGACAATCCATAATAGTCAAGCCTCTCACTTAGAATGAGTGATGCAGATTCCATTTTGGCCAAGGAACAGTAGACCATCTCTTTATTCATCAGATATTGGAGGGGGCAAGAGAGTTTTCCAATGCTATCTTCATGCTTTTTGAGATCCAGGAGAAGGCATATGACTGTGCATTCCAGTTCCTTTTGGAAAGTTCCACAACTGTATGGGGTCCAATTACACTGCTGTATGTCATTCATTTCCTGAATTTGAGAAACGAGAGTTGTATCTACATTCTGACTGTAAAGCTGCATACATTTAAGGTGAATACAGGACTTTGTGAAAGGTGTATGCTTTTTCCCCTTTTATTTACAATTTTCATGTATAGGATATTAGATCACAGCCAAAATCTGAAAAGTAAAGTGTTTAGGGAAATAAAGATGGCAGCATGCTTGTTAGAAGATGATTGAGAAATGGCTGTGATGAAAATAATTTCTCCAGATCTGAAGTTATACTTCATTCATACTAAGTAAAGGATTTCCCTCCGCAGCTGAGACAGAAGCAGTTACCTCTGGTGGCATCATTTAACTAACCTGGTGTCTTGTTCCTGATGGCACAGAGAATCTGGAGACTGATTTGTGACTAAGTAGTGTGGTGGGAGTACTGCATTGGTTGTACCTGACTGTACTGGGAAAGAAAAAGGTGAGTCATATAATAAAGTTCTCAGTTTTTCAGCCAGTCTATATGTCCATTTTATCTGTGGTCGTGGACATGGGTAGCACACCTCTCAACCTTTTCAATGTCCAGATTTTTGCCTCATCCTTTTGGTCTGCTACAATAAAATCACTGAGGATTGAAGTCATTAAATAATTGCATGCATTTGAGTTTCAGACATCATATCCTTCAGAAAATACATGCAAACATAAATCCCATTAATTTTACCAACTTTCTAACTTTGTCAGAGAAATATTTAAAATTGAGCATTTGTCCCCCATTATTTTAGGCTTTGTCTGAATTTCTTGAGTTAACAAGTTGAGAGGTAAGATAGGGAGTGAGTCAAAGTATAAGACTGCAACTTGAAGTTGCAGAAATAAGGCTCTTTCAAAGGATAGCCAGGAAACAGTAAGGAGCAAAGCAGTTTAGGAGATCTTGAAGAACAACCACTTCTCCAATTCGTTTACTCCTGTACAGCAGGAGGCTAATTAACACCTTTGTTTCCTGACATTTTCTAAGCAAGGAAACATTTTTTTTCCTGAGAGGTTTTCTAAAATTCACTACTTTGAACACACTTTAAATGGTGTGAGTTACCAAAAATATGAAATATGATATATTTTTGGTAGACAATGGGTAATACACTGGTGTTAGCATCAAGGTTCTGTCTGTGGATGCTGATTTTATATTGCAGATTTAGGAAAGAAAAACTGAATTTCGTTTGCCAAAAATACTAGTACTATGGTAAAACAAATGGTTATATCTCTGTATATGCACAAGATAGATCAGATATGTCAGTGAGGGAATTAAAGAGCTTTCCAATGATCAGTACTTGCTGTTTTATGATATTGCTAAATCTATGCAAGTTATTCATGCAATACTTATGCAATATTTCAAAACAATATTATATGAAAGCATTTATGTTAAACAGCAAGTATCTGTGACAACATTGTGTGCTTTAATGTTTTGCATAAGATGGCACCATTTGATCACCTGTAGATGACACAGCTTTAATAGCCATAACTGCTTTATCAAATTAACCTTTATATCTGAAAATGTCTTCATAAAAACCCATCATGTATTTATATCATTATTTATTAATACTCACTGCTTGAGTCAACCTCCCACAACATGACAGTATCACAGTCTATTTTTACATTACTATGGTAAACATGGAAATGTCCCTTATTTTCATAACTTTTTCTAAACACTCATTAACTCCAGTTCTGCTCATCACATGCTAACAATTTAACTAGTAGGTTTAACAAATCAAGTCAACTTGTAGATGACTTAGTTTTATGTTTTGACCTTAACAGTGACTACAGAAAATAGACTTGGAAAGCAGTGACAAGAATACTCGTTTCAGAACAGTGAAGTCTCCTGTAAAAATGAGCACACTCTAACAGGATACACAGGAAGTCTGCTTTCCTAAAGACTATACTCTTGTAGGAATCAATGATAAGATGATTTGGACACCTTAAGAGTATGGCCTCTGACATGACTTACAGGGCTGGTTTGCTAGGCACACCTCACAAGGAAGAGGCCTGAAGACAGACCCAAGGCATGCTGAAAGGATTGTCTCTCATTTTGCATGGAGATACCAATTGAACTGACAGGATTAGCCAGAGAGTGTTGATGGGAAGTGGGATACAGAAGTCTGGCCTCCTTTTAACAGTGTGCTACCACTTCAACCCTCAACAGTACAAATGATGTAGGAAATGGATGGATGGATGGATGGATGGATGGATGGATGGATGGATCAGCATTGGATAAGCTTTAGTTTTATGGTTGCCACCCATCCCGTTGGCAGCAGGACACTCACGGGTTGAGCAATCTCATCCCACTTCCTGCATTCACCAACAGTGGGACTTTTTAAAAGTCCCGTTTTCCCCTTTGCACTCGCCGTTCATGAAACTGCCATTGCCTTGCCATGGAAAAGCCGAAAATACTTCTGGTTTTTCCATGGCAATGCAGCTACGTCACCAACCTGGACCTGCAGTTAGGGAGATTCCCTGCTAGGTCCGGGTGGTGTAATTTAAATTGTAATTGGCTAAAGGGATTGGAAGGGGTGGGGATTTATCTAGAAGAGGCCAATAAAGGTCACAGCTGTAGAGCAGTTTGTTTTAGTGCTCTACAGCTGCGAAGAGAATTGGGACAAAGATCTGAAAATTCTGCCAGCCAGCCAAAAAGCCAGCCAGCCAAGAAGCCAACCAGCCAGCAAGCAAAGAAGCCAGCCAGCAAACCAGCCAGCAAGCAAGCATGCAAAGAAGCCAGCCAGCAAGCAAGCATAGAAGCCAGCCAGCCAGCAAGCAAAGAAGCCAGCCAGCCAGCCAAGAAGCCAGCCAGCCAACCGGCCAGCAAAGAAGCCAGCCTTCAAGGGAACCTGTTAGCCAACAAGGGAGCCTTCCAGCCAGCCCAGCCAACTAGCCATTCCAGCAGGAAGGAAGCAAGGTAGCCCTGCAAAAACTGTGATACTGGTAAGTACATAACCTAATATTTTGTGGCTTTAGTTATTTAAAATGGGAATATTGTGCTTTATTTAAGTTTTTAATGTTTAGAGGTAGATGGGGATGTAGTATGCAGTATTTACATCTATGCAGTGGTTATTTTGAAAATTTTCAGTAGTAGTTTAAAATGGGAATATATTGTGGTTTAATTTTTTAATGTTTAGAGGTAGATGGGGGTGCAGTACGCAGTATTTAAATCTGTGCAGTGGTTATTTTGAGATTTTTGAGTGGTAGTTTTTAAAGGTATAAAATCTGTATGTATATGTAATTGTTATTGTTCTTGGGGGTATGATTTGGAAGCATTACTTTTAAAAGGCTGAACTGTGTGTATAGAAGTTGTTTGGTCGGGGGCAGTGGAATATAAATTTAGTGTGATGTATTTCTATTGTCGTAGCGTTTTCTGGGTATTTTCTGTTTGCAGATAGAAAATGTTTGAGCATAGTTTGCACTTTTTGTGTGGAAATGTGTGCAATTTAATGCTGTTTCCAGGAAGTTAGGATATACTGTTTGGATAATTTTTCCTGTTAGTTCTTGCAATTCAATGTGTATGTGGTACAAGACTACCTTTTGAGGGGGAATGTTAACAGTTAATGTAGTGTATTTATTATTCTAGTAGGTACATGTTGCCAACTAGCTGAAGCTGTTTCAAGATTGTTTTCATTTATACTTGTAAATGTGTGCATCTAATTTTTTATGCATTTTTAATAAGGTTAAAATGTCCTGCTTTGCTTGTAATGTGAATATGGGTGTGTTGCTTTTACTTAGGCCTATTTATTGCATCACTGTGCTGGATAAATTACTCTTATTTGCTATGTTTTGAGGTAAAAGGAGCCCATGGAGTCTGCTGTACATTGTAGTTTATTTTACTTATCTTGCAAAAAGTATTTTTAAAAGTTAAAATGTTTACGGACTTTTTTCCTGTTTATTTTTTTTTTGCGGATACATGCTCAGAAGTTAATGCAATGTATTTGAGATTGTGCTAAACCATGTCGTTGTTACAGGGTAGTTTGCTTTTATAAGTAGCAAAGTTTGTATTTTGTGTTTTAGTGATGTCTTCAATAAACTTACAATAAACTGTTTTCATTATAATCCGATTATGGCCAATGCTGCTGTTGGGCATGTTCATTAATAGATCATTACGCTGTGTAAATTAGTGCCATACATTTCTTTTAACTGCTGTGGTCAAAAGCTAAATCAGGTTTATGGTATCCACTGTGCATTCTTATTAATTTTAGTGTTTTTTTGGTTCAGTGAATGTGGTTAACTTTTTTTTCTTGAGGGGTGGGGTGAGGTGGGCATGTTCGGTGGTAAAAATAATGCATTTCATTTTCTACAAACTGTGTTAGTTTTCAATGGCCAAAATGCCCCCTACATTACTTCATTTACTATTTGACCTTTTTCAAACTATTTGTAATAACTTTTTTCTGCTCCATTCCTCAGTTCTTTCGCATGCCAATGTTTTTTGAGCCAATTCTTTTGAGTGCCAATGTTTTTGAAGACAGTTTTTTCAAGGGCCACTGTTTTTCAAGACATTTTTTGTGCCATTCTTAAGCCATTTTTTTCACATGCCAATGTTTTTCAAGCCAGTTCTTTTGTGTGCCAATGTTTTTCAAGCCAGTTCTTTCAAGTGCCAATGTGTTTTAAGCCAGTTCTTTTGTGTGCTAATGTTTTTCAAGCCAGTTCTTTTGTGTGCCAATGTTTTTCAAGCCAGTTCTTTTGCGTGCCAATGTTTTTTGAGCCAGTTCTTTTGCGTGCCAATGTTTTTTGAACCAGTTCTTTTGTGTGCCAATGTTTTTCGAGCCAGTTCTTTTGTGTGCCAATGTTTTTTGAGCCAGTTCTTTTGCATGCCAATTTTTTTCGAGCCAGTTCTTTTGCATGCCACTGTTTTTTGAGCCAGTTCTTTTGTGTGCCAATGTTTTTTGTGCCAGTTCATTTGTGCTGTGTAGCAGTATGTTACTGCACCCTACTAACACAGTTTTGGTAAATATGTTGCATATCAGGTAAGTACAGATTCAAGCATGAAGAGAGCAGCAGCTTCATCACAGTCAACGAGCAGCAAGAGAACGTGCAAGTGGCAGGATGTTTGGAAAACAGAATTCGACTGGGTTGAAAGATGCAGTGATGTCAAAGCATTCTGCAGGTACTGCAAGAGAGAATTTCTAGTGACCCACAGTGGAAGAAACGATGTCGCACGACATGAGGCAATTGAACAACATAATTCTGCTATTCTTCAAGCTAAATCCACTCACCTGATGAAAAAGTGGGCAACTAACGCAAACCTCAAGGGACCAGAACTTAGGATCATTGCAGCAGAAGCCTCTGAGGTGTTCCATGCTGTTAAGCACAATATTTCCTATAACAGCTTGGACTGTGCAGTAAAGTTGGCCAGCCAGTTGTACAGTGACTCGGACACTGCAAAGAAACTATCTTGTGGAAGAACCAAGGCTGAAGCCATAGTTGAACATGTTTTGGGACCGCACTCATTGGAATACTTCCTGCATGACCTTCAAAAACCAGGCACTTCATTTGCAATTTCATCAGATGCTTCCAACAAGGGGAACATAAAATTATTTCCACTTGTTGTGAAGTATTTCTCTAAAGAAGAAGGGGTGGTGGATGGCCTTTTGGACTTTTATGAAGACCCTGATGAATCTGCACAGGCTATTTCACAGCAAATTTCCAACATTATGGAAAGGCACTCCTTGCCCTGGAACAGCATTTCAGCTTATGGGGCTGATAATGCCAGTGTGAACTATGGGAAGAAATCTGGTATGTATACCAGATTAAAAGAAAAGTGCCTATCACTACTCCAGAAGGCTAACTGTGTTGCCCACATCATTCACAATGCAGCCAAAAAAGCTGCAGCACAACTACCGTACAATGTGGAAGTATTTGTAATGAGACTTTTTAGTCACTTCTCAGGTTCTGCCACAAGGACCAGAGACTTGAAAGACTTCTTTGAGTTTTGTGGCATGGAATTTGAGAGTCTGTTAAGACATGTGCCAACAAGGTGGCTGTCACTACTCCCAGCCATTGAAAGAGTAGTGAAAAATCTCCCAGTGCTCCAGTCCTATTTCCTCTCCCAGGGAGAAGAGGAGACTGCCCGGCAGATATGGCAGTACTTTTCAGCTAATGAACATGGTGAGAATGAATTGCCTACGCTGCCCCAGTACTATTTGCACTTTCTCTGTGCTGTTCTTGTTGATTTTAATGAACATATAAGTACATTAGAAAAATCAGCACTTACTGCCATGGAAACTTTTTGTGTAATGGTCTCTCTGAAGCAAAAACTGCAGGCAAGAGCTGAAGGTGCTTTCTTTGGAGGGAAACTTAGGGCGCTTATGAGCACATTAGATAGCACTTCTGTAACAAACTGAAAAGAGATTTCGTTGTGTTCTTGGAGACAGCAGTGAAATTCCTGGAACAGTGGTTTGATTATACTGAAAGCAACTAATTGTTTACACTATCTAAATTATCTCTAAATGAGCTCTTTGCTTTCAGTGACTTACTTAATGTGACCACTGCCCTGAGTCTGCAGGATGTAGATGAAGATTATCTTTTTAGGGACTACTTGGCAATTAGGCCCTCTCTCGAACAGTTATGTAACACAAGCTTGACCCCAGGAGAGAAGTGGCTGAAGCTTTTCAAAGAAGGGCCTGAACTGACTACACTATATCCAGTAATTGCTAAGGTTTTATCTATACTGACCTCAAATGCATTTGCAGAAAGAGTTTTTTCTTTGGTGAAAGGTAAATGGACAGATGTGCGAAACTGATGTAGTGTGGACTTGTTAAAAGCTGAAGTAATGATGACTGTAAATTACCAGATGAAATGTTGTGACTTTTATTCAAATATTATTTAAAATCAGGCCCTTCTTCAATCCATAAAATCAAATTCAAAATACACTTTAAAAAAAAAGTGATTTAGTGTACTAGTGTGCAGCATAAAGTACTAGGGTGCAGTTTGTAATTTTGTATTCTTTGTGTAGCGTTAATTTGCTAGTGTGCAGCATGTAGTACTAGGGTACAGTATGTAGTTTTGTGTTTTTCTTTGCTTTAGCTTTAATTGATAATAAAAAGGTCTTAATTTTATACTTGGCTTGTGATTTTTTAAGTTTTCTTTCTGAACAGTCATGGTTGGTTTATGAATTTTTTAAACTTTTTAAATAAACAAGTGTCTGTTTAATGAGTAGTGTGTTTTTTACGACTTTAAAGTTTATTTACTGTTACAACTGAGTAATGTGTGTTTTTGCAGTAATAGTTCACTTCATTTAAATGGTTTGAGTTTTTAGTATGCTGTAATGTCACAATGTTGTATTTTTAACTGTAATACTGCATCTCCTTTAACACCTCTGGTGATGTCGTGGTGGTGTGGCCAGTGTCATATTGACTACAGCCCCTATCATATTGGCAACACCCCGATGTCCCACTTTAGCCTTGTTAAAAGGTGGCAACCCTATTTAGTTTTCTTAAACGGCTGGTTTCAATAAAATGTGGTTTGAAGCATTAGGAAAGATGTCAAATGGTGCTTCTTTGACATTATAAAACAAAGAATGCAACACTTCATTGTTATCAGTTTATATGAGCAAACAATGGATTAAGTAATGCTAGGCACAGCAGAGCCTTAAGAAAAAAAATTTAAAAGATGGTGCTCCATATCATGGAGAATCTTTGTGTGCTTAACCAAAAAGTAGACCATGGAGAAGTACAGCACAGAAATGCCTTCAGAGCACACTTTTGTGAATCTGTCTCCTTTTCAATTTCTCCACATCTTTTGGGTTTCTAATACCATGACAGGAATGGACACCATTTCTAAGTCAAAGTACAATTAAAGTTCATGAAATTAGTATTGTTTCAATCTTTGATATCAGCCAGAAGTGCTCTTCACAGCATCTGCAATGTGCCCAGTTATGACTCCTTCTGCAATTAATATGGGGTTACATGTATTGGTAACATATCTAATTATGACTGTACATTCTTTTTTATAAGACCCATTGCTCCTACTACTATCAGAGCTGTCTGGGTATCTTTCTTCCACATTGCTCTCATTTCTGCCTTCAAATCCTGATATTTTATGACTTTGTTTCTCTCTGTATGCAGGACACTGTAGTCACTGTGTGTGGTGATTTCAATGATCAATGCTACTTTTGTCTTCTTTTTATGGACCACTATATCTAGTTTTCTAGCATCTGTCTTTTGAACTGTTGGTAATGGGTGATCCCATATGATGTAGACTTCATCATTTTCTATGATGCTTTGTGGCTCATGTTTTTAGTGTTTTTCAGCCACTTCAATATCGTAATGTTTGTACAGTCCCAGTGCAACAGTCTCAACACATTATTATGCCTTTCAGTATACAGTCCTTCTGCCATTAGTATGTCACAACCAGCAATGAGCTATGCAACTGTTTCCAATTTGGTTTTACAAAACTTACATTTGTCTGTTTCTCCCATATGTTCAATGGACTTTATAAACCAATGTGTATGCAGCCCATTATCTTGGGCCACCAATATTAACCTTTCATCTCTTCGTTTGAATTTGCCTCTCCTTAACCATTCCTGTGTTAATTTCTGATCAACATGAGGTTCTTCCAGAAGTTTTCTATACTTGCAACTATATTTATGCTTTTTCCACATTTCTTGCCCTCTCATCTGGTCCTTCACCTTATATTCTTTCTTTTGTTTTTTGGCACATTCAGTTCCTGCCTGATTTTTATTTAATTCTGGTTTGATTTCCATTCCTGCTTGACACCGATATTCTTCTGCTAGATTAAGTAGAGAAGTCATTTTAGATTTATTCTCCTCATGTTTCAAAACTTTCACTAAGTTTGGGTCTTGTGAGGTCAACAGATATGTGTGCAGTCCATGATTGCAGATCTATGCATGTAATCAATTTCAAGGAGGTCCATCCCTCCTTCGGAACGGGGAATATATAATCTTGGTATGCACTGATTTTTATAAATCATTTGGTGAGCATGAAACATCCTTCTTGTTTTCCTGTCTAATCTATCCAACACATTTGGGGATAGTCAATCATTCCAAAACTGTAAGTTAGGACAGGTAGAGCAAATTGATTTATAGCTTGAATTGTGTTCCTAGATGTCAATGCTGTTTTCAGGATTAATTTAAGTCTTCTAAAGTACTCCTTACTAAGTTTTATTCACACTTGTTCATGTTTTATTGTTGATCCTTCATCAATTCCCAAATATTTATACACTCCCACTTGTTCAAATTCTTTTATATCACATTCTTGTCCCAAACTGATGTTTTCTTGGTGCTGCAGTTTTTCTGTTTTAAAGGTTGCTTTCGTATATTTATCAAGATGAAATGACACATATCATCTAAAAAAGTTTTGACAACTTACAGTTGTGCTTTTAGTTCTTCATCTGATGAGCTATACAGTGTTAAATTATCGACAAAGAAAAGATGACAAGTGTTTACATTTTTTTTCTGAGATCCAGATTCTAGCTATGGCCTAAGCTGTTAAGTAGACAGCTTAATGGGTTAATGGCAAGACAGAATAGCAGTAGTGACAAATAGTCACCCTGAAATATCCCCCTTTGAATTTTTATCCCTGGGATAATAATTTGTCCTTTATCATGGTTTAATTGCAAAGTGGTCTACCACTGTTTCATGGTTACTTTAATGTAGTCAATCAGTGTAGGGTGTATCTTATATATTTTTAAGCAGTCTTTTATCCAAAAATGTAGGATACTATCAAATGCTTTTTTGTAGTCAATCCATGCAATATTTAGATTCCTCCCCTTTTACAGTTCTCCACTATGACTTTATATAACAAAATATGACTTTCTTTTATTGCCCTTTTGTTCTGTTGCCATAATTGAGTTTTCTTCTAAATTACTAAACTCTGTCAGCATCAATTCCAGTGTATATTTTATACATCGTCGGAAGGCAAGTTTTTAATCTATAATTTTTAGGGTGGCTTGCAAGTTCATTCTTAAGTAGGAGCATCGTTTTTCCTGTTGTTAACCAGGTTGGTGTCTGTTTGGGGTGTGCATATAAATAGTTCTTACTCATGGCTAAATCTTCCTACAAAGATGTTAATACTTTTAACCAGAAGTTAGGTACAGCATCTGGGCCTGGAGTTTTCTGATTAGAGGCTTTTCTTAACTTTGTGTCAATCTCTCCGGCTGTTACTTCTTCCTATTTCATATCCTTTACTTTTAAACTTCTTATTCTTTCTTTTACTTCTTCTATCCATTTAGCAACTTTGTTGTGTTTCACAGGATCTTCATAAATACTTTTCCAAAATATATCTATTTCTTCTTTTTTTGGTGGTCTTTCAGTTCCTTTTACCTTGTTTTCCAATTTTCTATAAACCTTTTTTGGGTCATCAATAAATTGCTTATTTTGTACTTTTCCTTTATATTTATCTGCATTTTTAGTTTGTTATTTGCAAAAGTGCATGACAGATCCTGATCCTGGTCTGTCCTAATATTGCGCATGGCTTTTATCACGTTTATCTTTCTAAGTATTTTTATTGATCTGTTCCCTCTTCTATACTCTTCTGACAGTGGCAATTCTTGTCTTAGTTGCTTTATAGTTTTCTCTATTCAATACTTCCATGATGGTATTTGATTTATCCCCTTCCTTTCCCTCACTACCCTGTGTTCTTGTGGTGGAACCTTATCAGTTATTGATTCAGCTGCACAGTAATATATTCTGTTTAATTCTGTTATATCGCATGGATCTCTATGGACAGTCCCAGTTACTCTGTTCATTTGTTTTATCAAACGTCTGACTTTTTAAGTGTTATTGACCTTCTGTAGTCTGTTTCTTAATATGTCTATCTGTCTCTATTAAATCAAGCAACTCTTCCCTTAGCTCATTTTTTTCTAAACTGAGGGCACATTTTTTGTTTTCCATTTCTGTGGGCATTCTACAGAAAGTTCTAGAGCATCTTCCTTTGGCACATTCTCTTCAATTTCATCCTGTGCCATTTGTTGCTCTGTCATATAGGAGCTCACTGGCCTATCACTCCTCAACATTGACTGCATCAGAGTTTCCACAGTTTCCTGTTCCTTCCAGCTTCAAGTGAACATTTATACTGGTTTCCTGTAGAAGGTTCCAAAATATCTTCATATGGCACCTGAACAATTGCTTCCCATTCCACAGGTTTTCCCTTAATCTGGATGTCCAATGATTTATCCTGTTGTGATTTTTTCTGAATTGAAATTTCTACACAGAATCCTTCACTTTGCAGGTACTCCATAACCTCAATTTCTACTTCTTTAACTTTATCATTACTAATCGTTTTTACTTTTTCTCTTTGTCTTCTTATTTTTTGTATTGTAAAGTTTTATGTATCCAGATTCCTTTACCTTTATTTCTCTTCAAATATATTTGGTGCTGCTCTTTTTGTATTGGTTAGTTTTGCTTTCTCCTTTGCATAAATATTGCACCATATTACATCTCTTTTCCTTTCCCATGTCCATATTTCTTCTTCAGATGTCTCCTGATATTCCTGCTTCTTCTTACTTTGGGGACTCAATCCATCTTGCTGTGATGTAACCTGTACTAGACCTTCTACACCAAGTCATTCACTTTGCAGGTACTCCATAACTTCAACTTCTATTTTTTTTTAAATTCTACTTTACTAATCTTCTTTTTTTGCATTTCCTCTTTGTGATATTATTTTTTTATTGTGAAACTTCCCATATCTGGATGCCTCTGCCTGTATTTCTCTTCAAATATCTTTGGGGCGGCCTTCTTTATATTGCTTAATTTGGCTTTTGCCTTTGCATAAATATTGCACCATATCAAATCTCTCTCTTTCCCATGTCCTTATTTTCTATACTTTTCAAAAATCTCAAGGTTTTGTTTCTATTTTTGCATTTCCTCAGATGCTTCTTTTTCCAAACAGATCAAAGTTTCTTGGTCTATATACTGTTTTTCACAAATCTGTTGTATTAATGAGGACAAATTTTTATTTGAGGCTTCTGACAGTTTTTCTTGAGGAAATATTTTCTTTCCTCTAATTTCTCTCTTAATTTTTTTTTATATATTGGGTCTGCAAATTCTGGGCTTTTTGGATAGTAGTAACAATACATAATTTCTTTCTTATCCTCAATAGTCCACTCTGTCATCTTTATGGCTCTTCTTTGGCCTATCAGTTTTTTGTGATTTTTGTGGAGTGCTACTTCCTTCTACAACAGGGGGGGGGGCATCCTACCCCTGGGCCTGGCCTGGACCCATTGTAGGAATGTTTCCATATTTTGAGGATTCTACACTGTCATTTTTTTCTATTTCTGGCACCAGTGCACCTACCAGGATTGGGCACTTTTTTATCTTGGGTCTTGTGCACCCAGCTGTCTTTTTTTATTTTTTGCAACACATCTGTTGCATAGTAATAACAGATATGGTATCCAAAGTAGACAAAAGGTGCCCCACAATTCTGAAAAGCAACATAGTCACAGACATTTCTATGTTAGCAACAAAAGAATTCAAGATGCTTACCACATAGATTGCTGCAGTTTTGTAGGAGCTGACATTCAACATTGTATGTCAAGTCTTCATCTGACATTGCATACTACATGTGAGGACATCTGTTGTACTATAGCAAGTTAACCAGAGGCTGTGTAGAAGTCCTGCATTACATCAAAACATGTGATCAGTACTGGCTGTACCATTATGAGCATCTTATCATTTCCAAGGCCAGAGGTAGTGATGTAGATGAGCAGAAATGGATACTCATATGGCTGCCACCTGCAATATTTGTTTGTGTCTTTCGGCTTTTCCCGGTTAGGGGTCACCACAGCGGAACTCCGGTCCGCTAATGATTTTGGTAGTTGATTTTTACATGCTGAGTTACCAGCCATGATGCACAACCTTCAACAAAGGTACGCCCATTCACGCATGTTGCCACGTAGAAGACGCTCTAGCTGAGAATTGAACTGGACAGCGTCTTACTATGAGGTGACAACGCTACCGCAGCACCACCACCGTGCCACCTGCAATATACAAGTTCTAATCATATGCAACAGTCTGTGTGGGTGCTGGTGCGTATGTCTTACATTTTGACAGGTGACAGTGGATGCATCTAGCAGATAAGTCATATCAGGCTATCACAAAGATCAGACATAATTGGACATCTTTATGCTGAGAATTACAACGAATAACACATCTATGAATTCAGTGTGTAGAGTGCAAGTACAAATCCAGGAAGGTACATTTAAATATGTCTGACTATGAGCAATTAGATTTGTCCAGACATATAATATCACATGTACAACACATTACTTGGAAGGTACATCACAACACAAAACATCCAAAGAGAGCAAAATATGCAACTCACAGCAATTGAGGAGGTGCCACACAATAAGGAACATTATGTATGGAGCAGGCACTACATAAAAGATACTGAAGAATGCAAGATAAGTCAGTCAGGAGTGTTGTCAGACATCAACACAGTAAAGACAAACAGATATGTATATATAACCTAACCGATACATCTCCATATAAAAGTACTGCTAAGCATACCTTACAGCTATTGCTGATGGATAATATTTTGTCATCCCATTAGAGTGGCTAAAAAAGGACAGTCTACCTTGGTCAATAGTCGAAAGAGCCTGAAAGACTCTTAGGACAATTTAGGGACAGCACAAGTGATCTGAATAGGTGAGTTAAAGACAGGATGTGACACTACAAAAAATGTGCTTCAATAACATGCTGCACAGTATGACAATGCATAATATCACAGTGGTGTTTGGTAAATTGGATATGACCCATGTGCACTGCTAGCAATACCCAACAATGTCAGTGGGGAAGCAAAGTCTGCAGAAAAATCTGACCAGGAATAACCACAACCTGAACATGCAATGCGAATGGCATAGTATTTTTTAAAAAAATGAGCAAAAGGACAGCAACTTGTGTGCATGCACACAGCCTGATATGAGTCAGACATGAAAATCCAATGTCAGTTTTGCAATGTTATATGTGACATATGTATTACCATGAACATAAATGCATCCAAGCAGGCATAAAAATGATGCACACCCCCATAACATGGATCTTTCTGATATGTCTGATGCCAAATTTGCTGAAGTCTGTAATGTTGACCACACTGTTCTGATGCCCTAATGACCAATGATATATGTACAAAATGGAACAGAACTTCAAAGTAATTTTGCAGCTGGAGGATTCTGCACCATCAATGTGAAGGGGGGATGAGTCTGCCCCCTCTTGGATCAAAAAAGTACCTCAACGGTTGTACAGACTCAAAATAAATGAAAATGCATTTCCTCCAAGTTGGTGCAGCCTCAACCCAAGTTGGTGTAACCCCTCATCAGGGGTGATAAGGAGACAGCTCCCCAAGAAAGAACATTACATTGAGCTTTACCTTTCTGTAATGTACTGCAGCAGTGTTCCAGGCACTGGTAGAAGCATCTGTGGTCGACTTTGGTACATTCTACATCAACCAGTTGAAGTGGACCCCACAACGTAATAGGAGCAATGAGTATGTCCTCACATGTTTGTCTAGATTTACTTTGATTTGTTTGATATCTATTTACTTGTTTCTCTCCTTGGTCAAACACGTTCACTGAAGGTGTGGATTACTCATTTTGTTGTTGATTGCTATATACTGAAGGAATCTATTAAGGTTTGAATGGTATGTATTCAGACACAGTCACACAATTTCCTCTGTCATCCAAACTAAAAAGAGACCTTCTTCCTACAACCTCAGACATATAAGCCACCCATGTCATTCCATACGGGCTTCCTAAAATGAAGTACAAGGTCCTTGCTTCTCCTTTCTAAGCTCTAAAGTGCATATGGAGCAGAAACTACAGAAAAATGACTGAAGAATGCAAGATGAGTCAATCAAGAGTGTTGTCATACATCAACACAGAAAAGACAAGCAGGTATGTATAAAAGCAGACAAGCAGATACGTATACATAATATCTTCTTACCCACAATTCTGAGCACAGCTAAAATATTGGCTTCTTGATAATGGTTCATCCCAGTGCCACCACCGGGGACACATTATATACAGAATCTTGCTCTACCCCTTCAGTCCACCCCCTAAGGAGTTTATAAGATGCCACTTGCAAATATCGCTAGCTCCAGGATCACTCTAACTATGCTGTACATATACAGTGACTGCTCCCCTCCACATTGTATATACTGATGGCTTCTGACTTAAATTGCGTATTCATCATAATTTCCCTACCACACTGTAATCATATATATATATATACACACACACACACACACACACACACACACACACACACACACACACACACACACACACACACACACACATACATCTGTTTGTTTCTTTGCTTTATTTACTCCTCCCCAGGCTGAGACTGAAATGTGTATTTTGTGATCAGTTCTCTGCGCTGGCTAACTAATTCAGATAGATAAATAAATAAAAATACTGGTTGTTCTCTGAGCCTAAGAGGTAGTAATGAACACTCAGTAATTAATGCATTTTTATGAATGAGTACTCTTTCTTTGAACTGGAGGGGCTTTAGAGTGAGAATACATGTATGTAAGGGGATAGAGGGTTGCACCCTGCAATAGCAGTTATTTTTCACAATTTTATTTGTGGAAATTCTATACCTTTTGAGCATTTGCCTTTAGAGATTTTATATATTCATGGTATAGGGCTTCACAATGAAATGCATCAGCACTTGTGTTTAGATCTTGTGCAATTTGTTGAGACATAACAGACTTCTTTGTTACTAGTGTTGCACATCAGATAGGCTAACAAGCTAATACCAGCATAAAAACATATGTGGTATAAGGTTTGACAAGGTTTACAATATCCACAATGCACTAACAAACGTATTCTTAACTGTGATAGTTAAGAAGCTACAAATTCCTAAATACTACAAATCACACAAACTGGTCTCTACAGCCTGTCTTTCTGAAGAAAAGCCTAAGTCCTGGGTCCTGCATATAATGAAATTCATCCATTTCAGTAACAGTGAAATTTGCACACAGCTTTCATCCAATCAAATTAAGAAATAAATAAATACAGCCATTTATTTCATCCAAATGATTTTGCACACTACAGACACCAAAGAGATGCATGTCTATAGATAAATCACTTCTATATAAAGGCCTGCCTAAATTCAAGCAGTGCATGCCACTGAAAAGGCTTAACTTGGCATGGAGACCTATGAGTTTGTAAAAACGCTGGGGATATATGTGGACTTTTGCTGTGCATGTAACAATATGTACTGCAATGGAAACAGCATAGCAGAATACTTCTCTTCCTCTGCCTGGAAATAGAGGTTGTATCAGTGAAGAATGACATGAGCTGCCCATAGTGGACCAACTACAGAAAAGATTGTGTGTCATAGTTTCACTAGGCATGGTACCACAGCTACAAAATTACCTGCTGGAGAATGCCTTTTGTTTGAAGGAGAGCCAAACAAATGAGAACCACAACATAGGCTGCCAGACTTAGAATAAATACACTAGTAAAGAATTCTCAAGTGTATGAGAATTAAAGTGTAATATGGGGTGTCTGCATTTTAATATTGTGATTGTGAAGTCACACAGGTTTTACATTTCCCCAAGGTACAATAACTTTAGAGGTAGTAAATATAAAGGTTTACATGCTGTATACTGAAATGTGTCTCTTGTCCAAAGAATAATGGAAGTATTGTTACACCAGTTCCTGTTTCATTAAAAGCATTGTGTTTATGTAAGAGTGAGAACCTTGAACAGCGGGGGTAATGATGTTTGTCTTTAATACACTCAATGTCCAGGATAGTTAAAGATATGTAATTGTGGGATCTAGCTACTATGTAAGGGGATTGCACCCAAGCCTGTATGTTGTTTTTGCTTGCTTTCTATTTTCTTTTTCTATGTTTTGAAGGACTGGAATATGTTTGTTCTTTGAAGAATAATATTGGCAAACTCTGGAGTAAGGAAGTTTTGTTTAATCTACTGTTTTGCAGACTTGGAGTTAGATTTACGGAAAGTGAGAGGGTCAGGGTGGGACTAGCATACCCACATTTAGGGAGTGCAGTAGGGACTGTCCAAAACTGACTGGATGATGAGCGTGGAGTCTATAAAAAATCTCCACTCCCATTTACCTTCCCTGAGACAAATAGTGCATTGTTATTACTTTGGAACTATCAAATATTGGAAACTGCTTATGACATTTACTGACTTATTTATAATGCCATATTTCTTTGCTCATTGTAAGCTGTGTTTATTATGAAAGATGTGTTTGATTTGTATTTATGCATATAACTAGGCAATATTCTACCTGGCACAACTTTTGCCTAATTGGCATGCTAGTTATCTATAATGTAAAGCAATTTGTTTCTGTTTGTTATGTAGCTTTTCATTTTAGGCCTCCACTGAAAAGGGTTGTCATGGCCCTCTTGGACAAGCCTAGTAAACAAATGCAATAAATAAATACTTTGCAATTTTCCATAGGAATTGGTGTTTAATGCATTTTTTGGAATGGATTCCAAAAAAACTTCTCCTTACTTGAGCAAGCATAAACATTATATACATGACAGGGCTATTGGGGGTGTAGTCGTGGGAAGACTTGTTGTCCTGTGAGAAAAAATGTTTTTTCATGTTTTTATTGTTTTCAACAGGGGTTATTGCAATCTCATAACATCATGTCAAGTGCTCTAAACACAAAAAAAGTACACACTTAACACACCATGTTAATAGGTAGCACAAGCCTTAATGGCATTTTGATGCTTTTACTAGATGGTCTCATCCAGTACGAATGTAGAATTACTAAATTAGAAGAGAGTAGTCACTGCTAAGACAGTGAGTGTGTGTGTGTGTGTGTGTGTGTGTGTGTGTGTGTGTGTGTGTGTGTGTGTGTGCGTGCGTGCGTGCGTGCGTGTGTGTGTGTGTGTGTGTGTGTGTGTGTGTGTGTGTGTGTGTGTGTGTCTGTGGCCAAAAATTAAGAAGTTGTATTTTTCTGTCTGTTAACATAGTTGTGTTTAATCCACGTGTGATATACAAAATGAAAAACAGGAAAGATGTCACACAGGCTCTATCAATATTTAATGAAGAGAGAACAGGAATTTAAAAAAAGATACCACAATGAGTACAGCTATCACCTGTTCACTTCAGTCATCTATTAAGGAAAAAAAACTTTATGACTAAGTTGTCATCAGCACATAAGGAAAACAAAGTTAAAAATGTTCTCATTTGTCTTTAAATAATGATAGAGGTATGACTATATACATATACATATATATATATATATATATATATATATATATATATTTATTGATATATATATGCACACACACACATATATATATATATATATATATATATATATATATATATATATATATATATATATATTTATATACATTTATTTATATTTGTACACACACAGATGGAAAACTAAATATATAGTATGTATATGCATATAGAGAGTACTTATCTACACTGAATTGTCATAGGCACTGGATTAAAACAAAAAAGTAATGTGTTCAGCCTTATATGCAACATTTATATTGACTGTAACAAGTTATTCTAAAAAAGGAAAAAAACAGAATGGAACACAATTTTAAGACAGATTTGTACATCCTAATTTTGTGCAAGAAATCACAGTCTAAGGCAGTATTTGGTATATACTGCTTATATATGTTCTGCGACAGTCTTGATTATAAGAAGCCATCTAATTTGTCATAGACAGCCCTACATAACTATTTAACAAATGCAGGCTTTCCTTTAGTGGTGTAAAGTAGGGAAACAAACAGCATTAGGGCTAGGGTAAATACCCATTACTAAAGAGGTACAGAATGGGGGAATGAACAGAGTTAGGGTTAGGGTAAGTACCCATTACTAAAGTGGTGTGGAGTGACCTATTACTATAGTGCTGTGGATTGGGGGAACAAACAGTATTAGGGTTAGGATAAGTACCCATTATTAAAGTGGTGCAGAACAAACAGTGTTAGGGTTAGGGTAAGTACACATTGCTAAAGCGGTATGAAAATGAAATCCTTATCACTGTATATATTTGCTGAGTTGGTATTACATCAGGAAAGAAATATATATTCACTATAAACACTTTTGCCATATCGTCTTTTTTGTACAGGTACCAAGCGAGGGGTTTTACAGGCATTTTCAAAGCTGAGTGGCATGAAGTATTATATTTGATTTTGATTAGTGCTGGAAAATGACTTATTTTCAGGGGATTAAATCAGTATATATCCAAGGTATATCTATCCTTAGTTTGCACTGCATTAAAACATTAAATCAAAAGTGAAAATCAAATATATTTGTGCCGAACAGGGAACTTTGGTCAATGCATAGATATCAGAAACAGAACTTCCTGTTTGACCATTGCAATATGGCTCAGCATTCTTAAGAATGTAAGGGTAGAAAGGGAATCTGAGGTGATTTTCATATCCTAAAGTTCTATGCACAGCTCCACAAAATGTCCTACTAATAACTGGCGAGTGAGTTTGCCATATTGTCTTTTATGCCCAGGTGCCAAATGGAGGGCTAAACGTTTTGTAAAGTGACTGAGTGGCATGTTGCATTATATGTTGTTTCTAATGGTGTTTATAAATTATTTCTGCTCATGAATAGAAATACAGTACACTCCCAAGTATATCTAGCTTGAGAAAAATTAAAACTCATTTATTTGTGCAGAAGATGGAACATTTTTTCATTGAAAATATACCCAAAACAAAACTGCCTGTACTGACTATTATACTATAGCTCAGCCAGCTTCAAACTTGTACATATCTGAGCTCCTATAATTGAAATGAAAATGTTGGCTGAATTTATTAGCTGTGCATCCAGTTGTAATTTCCTAAAAGTTTTACTTAGGAGTGGTGGGTATAAATCTGTATATAGCCTTTTTATGCACAGGTATACGATACAAAGGTTTCAGATATTTCACAGCAATAGAGCAAAATTTCATAACAAATGAATGGCAAATAAAGTAGTTAATCATGCCTGTATTTATTAGAATCCTGTGCATATGAATAATTTTGTAGAGTCAGAAAACTGTTGAGAAGCCAGCTGTATCACAAGAAATGTGCAGTCTAGCAGTTACAAGCTGTACATCATTTGAATGGGGTTTGAAAGTTTGGCAAAAGTCCTTGAAATCTAAAATGCAGCCATTTGGATTAGATATAATTTAAAATTCAGGGCAGCTTTGTGATATAGAGGTATTATTACAAAAAATGTTCATTTGTCTGAGGAAGTGGCAGCAATTGTATAAGAACACTGCAAGGTATTATTTTCAGATCTAGTTGTATCTCAGCTATTGTCTGAGATATGCAATATGTCTGATTTCAGTGGTGAAAAGATATTTTCAATGTATTATACAAAAATCTTTACAATTGGTTAAGCTCTGTATGTGGCCAGTGTAATGCTTGCATCTCTGGGAATAATAAAGCTGAACAGAACATAAACTGATGCAATTTTAACGTAAAATGATGTATAATTTAATGTGTGAAATAGTAGTGTATGGGCAGAGAAATGAATGTCCACCTCTTATATAGTGAAGTCAGCTTATCCAATGAAAGTAAAGATAAAAGAGCATATTTATGACTGCAAAAAAAAAAAACTGAAGTACTTTGACTGCGTATTTAGGCAATTTAATGAGGTGCATGAATGTAGCAGTGTAAAACTTACTGAGCTGTTTATTTTTTGAAAAAAAAGTCAATAAATGCACATATATTTTCGGGGTTCTGTTTAAAAGAACTGGAAAAGGAGGAGAATTTGGAAGATTTTTCATGATGGTTTAAAACATATGTATTACAGAAGGCTTTCTTAAATGAATGAATAAGTGTTTATGTGTTGTAGAATATTTTGTTAAGCAAGTGAGCATCTATTGGAATACTTAAAATATGAATTGCTAATTTATTTGGTTATTTAATATGGAAGAAAACAAGCACTTTTACTTCATGAAGGGCTCTTAATGTGAAATACTGGCAAAATAAAATGTTGACAGAAGAAATTTGATTTTTTGCACCGACAATCTGGTGTAATACACTGCATTTAGTTAGTTACCATTAGGGGTTAGCTATATTGCTTCTGTATTGGTGAAAGAAAGCAATATATTGCTATATTTCAACCTCACTAGCATTATAACAAAAGGGAATATTTAAGATACTTTCCCAAAACAAGGAACTTATTTGTCACTGGAATGATGCCATCTCAAAAATTCCCTGTGCTGACCATAACGATGTGGCTTGGCTATCTTCAGCTCTGAGATGACTATAAATGCTTACCACTGAACAAACACTAGATACATTTTATATCTTGTTGACCAAGTATACACTCTGATAATAACTGTCAAAGGCAGACTGATAAGATCTTTTAGGAACAAATAAAATATATAATAGGGCTAGGCATTTCACAGTGACATTCTGACACACTGCATTTCACTCACTTTCCATAAGTGAATTTATATAATCTCTTCCAAGTATAACGAATATAGACAATTGGAGAGGGATCAGGAAATCCATTCCAGGTTTGGCACCTAAGTCACTAATGGACACAAGCAGCCTATGAATGGCTCATCTCCCAGGCCCCTGCTTGTAAATATTTCATCTCCCAGTTCCCTGCATACACATATCAAGGACTTGTCAGAGATTTGGGATGCATAACTAGGCTTAAAAAGGCCCTTGTGGTCGTTAGCCTAGTAAACACCTATGAACCTGTAATGCATGTCCAAATATAGCTACACTGCGATAGTATTACACTTGAAATAAAAATCATTTGCATTTATCCAGAACAGAGAATATTTGGGTCTATATCATGAGATTGACAGGTGAAAATGTCAAATTTCACTTGTTCAACACCAAAATGTCGAACTCCACGTTTCCCGAATGGCCAAAACACCGATTACTTTCCAACAGAAAGAAATTGGTTGGCCAAACACTGATGCCACACTAAAACAAACATCCCCCCTAACTAAATATTCTAACTCCGAGACCGCACTACAGTCAGGGAAAGGGCAGGTGTCACAGAACGGTCAACCAATTTCTTTCCATTGGAAAGAAATCAGTGTTTTGGCCTTTCAGGAAACTTAGAGTTTGACATTTTGGTGTCGAACAAGTGAGATTCTACATGTTCACCTATCGATCTCATGATATATACACCCGAATATTTCTGCCACTAGATTCATAACTTTTCTTTTCCCAAATATAGATTATTGTGTAATAACAAAATTTACTTAAAGATATGAATGTGTTTTATGCCTAAACGCTGTGAAGCATAACGTTTGTTAATTTTAACTTGTTAATACAGTTTGATTACTTTTATACAAATGTAAATGTGCCTATGTTACAAGTGATAATTCAATAAAGGTGTTTAAAAAAAGTCAGAGGCTAAATGCATGGTGTAATTTAGTACCATGACATACAGGATTGTGATCGGGTTGCCAATAACTTATTTATTATGTGACCAAGACATGGATGTCAAAATGGCATCCGTGTCAAGCACACATAACTGGCTTTGGTTAGAAACCTGATCATATTTATTTGTAGTGCATGGAGCTTTATCTGCTCCAGGTATTACTAGTTAGAGGGGGAAAATGCTCAATATTTGGTTAGCTTATAAAGACATAAAGTGCTTAGTGGACACCGTCAGAAAGGCAGTGAAACACAGTCTGTTACATTTACAAATACCTTTCATGGCTCTCAGATGTCTAGATTTTGCAGAATGTCCACTGTGGATTGAAGTCACTAAATAATGACATCAATTTGAAATTCAGAGCTTGTATAATTCAAAAAAAGCATGCTAACACATTTTGTTATTCTAACAACTTTCTAAGCATTTACAGGAAGTTAAGGACTCACTACCAGTATGGACAGCAGGCACAAACTAATCTTTTGTTCTGCCTTTGTCATTTGCTGGTCAGTACAGACAGATTTTACTACCTAGCCAGAGATTCAGCCTTTACACCTTAAACCGGGGTGATTAACAATTGTTAAGGTTGGGTCTAACATCACTCAGGCACTTAACTGATTTATCTTTTTCAGAATATCAGAGCATAATTACCATGCTCCATGCACTATATATTTTTTTCTGTGAAATGTCCCTGAAAATATTTTTACATATATGGTTATATACTTTAACTGGCACTAGCAGTTATATATATATATATATATATATATATAAATATGCCTATATATATATATATATATATATATACATATATATATATATATATATATATATATATATATATATATATATATATATATATATATATATATATATATATATATATATATATACCAATTTAAATACTTTATTTCTTCTCATATGGTTCACAAAAAATTCATTTTTCATTTGTTTCTGATGAGATAGTCTTTAAATATTATATATGGAACTACCTGGGTTTACTGAAAAGACACATAACCAAAAGTTACCATGGTATTGAAAATTCACCACAATGAAAGGTTACAATACCAAAAGTATATACATTAAACACTTATCTCCGGATTGAAGCAGCACTTCTAGCACCCTTGTCTACAAGAGCTACAGTGTTTTTTTTTTTTTTTAATAAAGAATTATCAGCTGAGGACGTTATACTCAGTGCTTCTAAAAGGAGACTGCGGTAGAGTGAGGATCTCGGAGTTGGTCTATATAATTTGTGGGTGGTGTGGGGGTGGAGGAGAGGGCCTTGCACCCCTGCAAAAATGTAAAGAAAGGTTCATTTTTGAGTTTATATTTTTTATGTGGAGTTTGTTGTTCGATGTAATGAATTTCAGTATAGTAAGTTTTCGTTGTAGTGAATTTTCGATTCTCTGGTTTCGAAGATGTAAGTTTCGGTTATGCGGATTTTCGGTAAAGTCAAGTAGACACACACACACACACACACACACACACACACACACACACACATATATGTATATATATATATATATATATATATATATATATATATATATATATATATATATATATATATATATATTGTATTTTTTGACATAAAAAATAAAACTAATACTTGTTTCTCAGAAAATATATATTTTTACAGCAAATATCATAACAAAAACATAACTTTTACAAGCACAGACATACATTTACAAATTTGAGCTGTTTTACATTGACATTAAAGACATTAGCTTATTCAATATGCTATATAAAATATTTTTTTTCCCTACACAAATTCAAAGCATGGTCATTTGGCTCACTGTTCAACACAAATCACAAGCAAAAATATAAAAATAAAAGTAGAAAAACACACTTCCCTGCTCCAAAATTATCCATACCAACTCCATGGTCACACCACAGTGAATTAATGGCGGACCCCATCCCCCACCCCAAAGAAGTGCATTGCCAGCTCACACGCTATTATAATATCCTGGGATGAAACTCACAGTGACGTTAAATTCTTGAGCTTCATGTGCTCAGTGATTGTAACAGCTCAAACACACATCTAAGCTTGTCCTGAACTTTTTGTAGGAAAAAGAGGTTTTGAGATTTGTAGGCAGGGTCGATGTAATGGCATGGCCATTAGAAACTGATAAAGCTACAATGTATTCTCACATTCAGTTTAAAACAAAGTTCAGCTAAAATCTGTCTTAGAGTAAATAATACAAACGTCATTTAAAACAAATATAGTGTTGATGTGACTTCCCCTAAAAAACTACTAAAAATACAAATACACTCTTTTAACTTCCTGTCTAAACATGCTTGTCTAAACATGTATTTCTGTATAAATGTGATGTCATACTTTTTAAATAATGTAGCATATTAAATGATTATTCTTTTCATTAAAATGAAACATGCAGCTATTCCATTGACTGAACCTGTGTGTGCAGTCAAAGCAGTTTATACAGGTAGTTATTTCAGAATCATTCTCTAGCATTTCCATGAGAATATGTCCATGCATTTTGGAGATCCAGACCTTAAAATGCAGGGAACACAATAGCCAAAAGGAGTCAATAGTTTGTGGTACAATCTTTTTGAAGAAATTCAGTAGTGAAATGTTTAAACTAAAGTAAGGTATGCAAAAATAGAGTGATACAGTTTGCTTGTTTTCTTGTCAGGTATAGCTTATAATCAATAAATGGAGTACTGCTACATTCTACAACAATGTTTTAATTTTGATACATTTTCACATGCAATTATGTTTACTTTTCAGCATGTCTTAGATTGCAAAAAAGAAAAAGGTGCAAACTAATGCAGGTAAGACCATTCTAATGAATTGTTGTATACGTGCAGGTTTGAGTGTTCAGTATCTTGAAATAATACTGTTTCACTGTAACATGTAATAATTGTCATTAACTCTACCTAGCTAACTGGCACACCTCATCTTATTCCATTCATCAACAGTATCAGTGAACAGTTAGGTCAACAGCCAATGAATCACACACTACCTGTGCTTACTTACCTGCTGTTTCCTTCTCTCTATAGATTGTTTTCAGCAACACACCACTCTCTTGTCTCCCACTGTAGGTCATACTTTCTCCTCATAGCCTTACATCCACCACATACTCTAGCCCTCATACCCCCGTCAATCCCATCTCTCCCATAAGGCTAATAGCTCTGACTTGCCTTTTTCTTAACTTGTTTCTCCCCTTTCCCCCTCCCCTTTGCACTAGCTCACATTTTCGTCTATCTTTATACCCCGCCTACATCCCATATCCCACCCTATCTCCTTACCTATCACTCTCCTTCTCGCAAGTTTTCAGCCTAGGTCCTGCAGTTAGTCCCTCTGCACCCTCCCCCAATGCCTCCTACTACCCTATAAATATATCCCACTATCCCTGACGCCATCTTTCTTTCCCCTCTTTACCTTGGCTGCTGTGCGTTCTATACCTGGTGCTAAAACGCCTGTTGAAAGTAAGCGTTTTTTATTCTTGTTTTATTTATTGTACAAGAACTGTAAAACGTATATATCCTAATATAACAGTACCCCTATTTCTGTATAATATGGTTATGCTGGTGTGCATTGAGTTAAGTTTGTTCCTGTTTCCTTAAACGCAACCTAGGATTATGCACGTGTTCCCAGCAACTAGCTTTGCTTGTTATGCCTACTTTTCTGTTAAGAAATGGTCATAATATTATAATATTGCGTGTATAGAATGTTATACTGGCATTTAACTAAGATTTGTTATACTGCCTGCTCCTATTTTGTGGTACGAGTGCAATGACTTTGGATATAATGTGTTACGCTTGATTTCCTGTATTGTAGGCATGTGTACTTAGATGAAAGGTCAGCGTTTTTTTTGCTCTGACAAGTTTTTCTTTCTTGTTTTGTGGTTACTAACAAATTATTTATACTCGATGTGACAAATACAGTTTTCCTAATATAATTCAAAGTGGAAGTTAACGATTCAGCATAGATTTTATTTATCCTACTCTACCGTGTACTTCTGCAGCTATCGCTGCCACCCAATTAGAAAAGCTAGGATATTTTCATTTTAAACTCATTGCTGGAACATCGGTAATATTACCTCACCTGTTTGCTACAATTTGTAGCGACCTCACCCTCCAAGCGCCTATCTGACAGCATTTCCGTACTACGGTGATATCACATCACCTGTATGCTCAGCTGTGAAGCGCTCTCACCCCACCATCGCCTCATTAGGCGTCCTAACATTATATGCTTTTCAATTTCTACCTAGTGTACATTCCCTAGGATTTTTCATTTTTGTTGATGTCTAAACCTTGGTAACATTAGCCTCACTTGTAAGAGATACTGTGTAGCGCTCTCATTTCCCCAGCGCTTCACTATGCGATTTATCGCTACAAGTGACTCACAAAGTCCTAACTTACCAGTGGTTCCCATCAGTGCTGCCTTACATCTAGCACCACAGTAACAGTCTTTCTGCTAGTACCTTACTGCAGTATAGACGGGGAATACATACATAAGGGAGCACTACATTTATTTTCAATAGCCATTTACAGCTATTTTTTGGATAGGCATTTTGTTATTAATATCAACATCTAGAGCAAGAAATTAATCAATGCTAAGTAAGGACTCTCTAACTAATTGCTTCCGGTTAGAAGTAATACCTGAGCTTGGTGTACTACTGACTACTCTCACATCACAAGTTAGATGTATAATTGATAGCATAAGTATCTATTTTGTGTTACTTATATCCATGTGTTAACATTCCTAGGAAGAATACATTTTTTAGCTGTTCTTTCTGACATATAACATTATATATAAATGCTATTATCTCGATGTTATTTAGTAAATTGAATGATTTATTTTGAATGTATAACCTCCATTTATTACCACTGTTTACCTTACCATCTTCCTTCTGTATCTACCCTTTTATTAGCTTTCCTAAGTGGAGCCTATAAACATCACTCTAACTGCCTACAACCCTCCCAGAGGACCAGAATTGTTTTATCTACCAAGATACAACCCTCCAACCTTCTTGGAAACATACCCAATAAGACAGTGAAAGTACGTGCTACTCTAATCACGTTTCACTCTAAAGGTTTAAGCATTGTGTGTGTTAACCTGGCTTCCTACATAGGTCTGCCTGCAGCCAATACCCCTACCCCACTACCAAACTAGTGGAGTCTCCCTCCTACATCTTTCTCAACAGTTCCCCTTGAGGTTTTAATACATTATTTCCCTCCCATCCCTTTTTTCTTTATCACCCCTTTCTCTAGCCACTGTCTTAGCTATAATTTATCTGGCCACTAGGTCAAACCCTTCTACTGCCTTTTTGCTCACACCTCTCCTATACCTATAAAAGTGTCTTGGTAGGCTTTTCTTTTTTCCAGACTGTTTGTCTTTCACCCTCCCCTCCCAGACTGTGTTACATATACTACTACCTTATACTTCTACTCCAACTCTGTATACCTCCCTAAGTTGAGACTCTCTTTACCTTATATACACTACCTGTGCTTACTTACCTGCTGTTTCCTTCTCTCTATAGATTGTTTTCAGCAACACACCACTCTCTTCCCTGCCCCCAAATCTCACCCGCCCCTACCATCTCTACATTTATACCCTCATAGACACACCCTTTACATTTCTCTAACCACTCAGGAGAACATTTACAGCCACACCCTCTTTCTCTCCACTCCCCTCCAGTATAAATCCCTCCTACTCTCACCTGCCTAATCTCTTCTAAACAACATAACCCAACTCTTATCATTCCATACCTTACAGTCCCTTTCTATCATGTATTACCAGAATCCCACCTTACTACTACCAACTCTCCTTACTATGCTCACCTCTACCTATCTTTTAACCTCATATGCACAACCCCTTCATTATAATCTTACCATCCCTAACAAACAAACAATAACTTCCCCCCTAGCCCTACCCACAAGCTATCTCTATACTATCTACAAAACCAGCTACCTTCAAGCCAAATATCATCGTCTTGCTCATATTAAATACTCTATACTTATCCACAAAGACAACTCGACTACTACTGTAAATCTCCACAATACTACAACCTTACAGTACTCCATTCATTATTAGATGGGGACATCCACCCCAACCCCGGCCCCAACCCTTCTCCTACATCCCTAACTATTACCAATACAAAACAAACCCATCACCTTTACACATGCCCTATAAATCACTCTCAATAGCCCATCTAAATATCGTAGCATTTGCAACAAAATACCACTACTTCATGCTCTTCTTGAAGTTCAGCAGTTTGACATCCTCTGCTTAACAGAAACATGGCTCAAACCCATAATAAAAGATAATGAAATTCTACCCCAGGCTACAGTATCCTTAGACAAGACCGCCTAAATAAAAAGGTGGAGGTGTTGCAATTCTCTATAAGGAAGGACTTCAAATTAGCAAAACTAGTCATAACTTACCATCTAACAACAATGCAGAAATAATTATCTCTAAACTGCAGCTGAACCTTCATAAAACAATAAATATTATATGCACATATATTCCCCCAGGTAATAATGCTACTACACTAGAAGACATATTAAACTGGCGTTCCTTAAATCTCCAACAAGAAACAATACTATTAGGAGACATTAATATTGACTGGAATTCATGTATACAAACAAACCCATCCACCCTTATCAACCTGCATGGCTTCTCTCAAACCATTAACTCCTCAACAAGAATAAATAAGCTTAATAATAAAGAAAGCATCCTTGACTGGATACTTATAAATAGTCCACAACAAAACTACACTTCAGGAATCCTCCCAGATGACCTTAGTGACCACTCTCTAACATATATTATCAGACATAAAAGTAATTGTACTATCCCTACATCAGTCAGATCATCTCGCAGCAAAAAACATTTTGACCCCAAATTGTTTCAAACTGATCTTAAGCAATGCAATTGGTCACCTCTTAGGTCTCTCCCTATTAATGAAGCAGTTAATTACTTTAATACCACCTTCCTGGCAATCCTGGAACATCATGCTCCAATACGATCCATTAGAATGAAAATGAAATCAGCCCCATGGCTCTCAAAAAATACTAGGAAGCTAATCCTTAGTAGAAATAAAACCTGGGCAAAATGGCGTAACACAAAAACCTAACTGACCACCAATCTTTTAGACAGCAAAGAAATATGACAAAAAAAGCTATTCTACAAGATAAAAAGAACTTTTATACTCAATTGCAACAATCATCCCCTCACCTATCACAAAAATTCTGGTCTTCTATCAACACACTAATATCCCCTGGAAAAGTAGCTACACCTAATCCTTCAGGTTCTAATCCTGATTGCCCAAGGCAAACAGCTAATACCTTCAATACTTTCTTTACTTCTGCTATACTTAATCTAGCTAATCAACAAAACCCTGATACCTCCAAACTTCCCACTCCTACCTCCACTCCCCCCTTTCCACCTCAAACCTATATCCACTTCATATATCTCTGCCCTGTTACAGAAATTAAAACCTTCCACCCCCTCAGCTGATAAACTACCAGCTGAATACCTGCAAATTGGAGCAAAAGCCATTGCCTACCCCATCTCCATATTGATTAATAGAACCATAGAAGAAGACACTATTCCATCACTCTGGAAAATCTCACACATCATTCCTCTTTTCAAAGGTGGAGACTCCATTGAGTTTTCCAACTTCTGCCCCATAGCATTACTATCTCCACTTGCAAAAATTATGGAGAAATGCATACACAAACAATTACTTACCCATCTACTTTGTCACAATCTTCTAGCTGAC
>NC_056746.1:1424240864-1424250864 GCF_019279795.1 Protopterus annectens | reverse complement strand
GCAATTCATGTCCATATAATGTCCCAATTCTTTCTAATAACAGTACTAAACTTTTTTTAAGTAGTATTTGTAGTCACATAAAACATTGCATATTTTCCCTTTCCATTTTTTCTCCTTCTCCTAACTTGGATTGTAATTCTTGTTCTTGATTTCAAAGTAATAATCTCTCCTTAAATATTGCAGTTTTTTTTTTTAAATTTCTTTTACCTTCATCTAATATGTGTTGTGAATAAACTCTTACTTTTAATCTCTTTTCCAAATCAAATGTTGCTAAAGCCCTATCTGTCCTTTTAATCCTAACATATTTCCCTATTGGTAATGATGTTATCAAATAAAATGGATGGGCCCTACTGTCATGCAAAAAATCTGGGCTAAATTAATCTTTCTAAAAAGTTTCCATGTATTTTCCTACCTTTTTCTCAAATTAATGTACTATTTAAAAAGTAACTCTAGTTGCTGTATTCTCATACACAAATTATATACTCAAACTGTCACCCAAATTAGCCAAATAAGTATTAACTTTTCCTGATAACTACCATTTCCATAAAAGAAAATCATCTTTAACCATAAATTCCCACTCAGACTATCACATAAAAATATTTGCATAAGCTTGATCAAATAGTACTCCCATAGCTGTTCCTAGTTTTTTGTAAAAGTACTCTTTATTATATTTATATAAATTATGAGACTAACAAACATTTACTAAAGTTAATACAAATGATGAATAAGGACTCTTCCCAAAATAATTGCCTCTGCCTTTATACCATATTGATGCTCTATGAAACTGTATACATTTTCTGACATTCATTGATAACCAATGAAATTAAGAACCTGTTTCACACCTTTAAACATTTCCACTATTTTCATAAATGCTATTTACATAAGATTCTGTTATAGGTACAGAAGGTTCTAAAATCTTATCCAATAATTTTTCTGCACTTTTTTGATACCTACCATTTCCCAAAATTATAAGTCTATTCAGGGGATTCCATCTATCCTTACATACTTTTGGTATGACATATAAAAATGCCATCTGTGGATTTCTTACAACTAGATTATTTACATCATCTTTAATAAAGAAACCTAAATGCATCTATCTTTGCAGTACATCTAAAATAACATTATTGCACATATCCAAATGATTTCTTGTCAACTTTAAATATTCATTTTCATCATTCAATACAATTTACTGGTTTAAAATCACTACATTTTCACCTTTATCTGATTTGGTTATTACTAAATATTGCTTTATTTCCTTTAGGTACTTCAAAACCTTTTATTCTTCATTAAGTTATAAACTCTAAGGTGTTTCAAATATTGCAAAAATTCATCATACAATTTTTTACAAAGTTGTCAAAATACATTTGATACCATTATTATAAACAGGTGTTCTAAATTTATTAATACTTTTAAATTGTGGCAACATGGGATTCAGTAAGGTTCCATGCAGGAATAGCTTATTCCTGCATGGAAATGACCATTTAAGAGCCACACAGCAGTGTGTCATGCATAGTAATGAAGGTGTGCTGCCTCTGCTCCTAAACGGACATGGAGTGTGGACAAGTGCAGGTGGGTATGCCTGAATGCAGAGGTCTCACAATACACATGCCCCTGCACTCAAGAATTGCCGTTCAGCAATTACAATGAGCGAGAATGCTCATGAGGGTTGCATACCTCCCAACTATACAGATCTTCACAGAATGCCCAGATGTCTTGCTCATATATGTGGCATGTACCCCATTTGTCCTGGCAAATAATGGGGATGATCTCAGGATTGAAGTCATAAAATAATGGCATACATTTGAGTTTCAGACACCAAATCCTTCAGAAAAGTTATATTAAAACAAATCCTGTTACTCTAGCAACTTACTTAAGTTTATAAGAGCAATATTTAAAATATGTCCCTAGTTGTACCTCATTTTGTCAAGCTTTGTCCCGATATTTTGCATGAAGAGGTTGAGAGGTATGGGGGGTTGCTAGGATGTCTGCCAAATATGCAGATCCATGGAGGAATCCACAGCAATAAGAGTAATCTGTTCCTTCATAGAGAAAATAACACTAAAGAAATTTTTTTTTATCAAACAGATTAAATTTAAAAGTAGGTACACAGGTTTGTCCATTGCTTAGCTACACATACTGTAGCTTAAATAGCACAAGAAGATAAATAGCAAGATACAGTCAGTTGAAGTAGTACTGCAATAGTGTAGTGGTCAGAGCATGTGTAGTAAATCCCATTGTCCATGTGAAAGCAATGTATGAACATTTTTTTGCTGTATAACCTACTAAATAACATATATTTGTGAACTGGAGTACTGCATTAAGTGCAGATGTGAGGTGTCATTGTAATAATGTGGTAAAATCCAGAGATAAACATAAGCACCCCATACAGTATATGTATACATGAATCAAGGATACTAAACAAAGTTATAATGTGTAATGAATGAAAAATCCATAGAGTGTCCAAATCTACCACTTTCCCAAGACTCATGTTTTATTTCTTTCTAAATTAGTGCGAGGGTAAGTGAGAGTAAGTACTTTTAAGCAGTAGTAAGTGAGTTTAAGCCTGTTTGTGTGGGGATAAGCAATGCGCACACAGGTTAAGCAATTTTGAAGCTAACCCTCTGTAAGCATATTTAACCAGCAGTTAGCATTGCATTCCTTCACGCAAACTCGCTTACAACTGCTTAAAAGAGCCTTAATCACTCTGTATCCAACAGCCCCTGTTGTGTCCAGCAACAAAATAAGTAGGCCTTGTAGGTTTTGAACCCAGGACCCTGTACACTATAGTCACAGCATTTAACCAGTAAATCATCACAGCTGCACATAAAAATCCTCACTATAGCAAAATCTCAACTTATATGTGAAAGGACTCTATAAACAGTTTTATGTTGTATAACCTACTACATAACATATATACGTGAACTGGAGTACTGCATTAAGTCCAGATGTGAGGTGTCATCGTAATAAAGTGGTGAAATCCCCCAAAAACACAAGCACTCCATACAGTGTATGTACACATGAATCATGGATATTAAACAAATATATAACATGTAATGAATTATAAATCAATGGCAAACAGCAAATAGTGTGCATATTTGAAAATAAGCAATGCTAAGCATTGCAAACCTCTGTTTACTAGGTGTAAGCAATGCATAGCCCAGCTAAATTCTTTACCCAATGGTATACCCCTATAAGCAATGCCAACTTTAGGTAAGCAGGTTTGCCCATAGCTTAGCATTTTCAAAACCATCCAATCATGGCAAAGTGCAAGAAATTGGCCCTATTTAAACCCCACAGGTGGGAATATATCTCATAACTGGTTGCACCTTCCTCCTGTAGGCACTATGGCTAGTGTCGGAGAAGGATCGTGCTTCCATGCGCAGCGCTGGGGCATCCAGGAGTTCAAGGTCATGGCAGGACTCTTGGTAAAAGACCATGAAGAGAAATTACTGTGGGGCTAGTACCAGGGTTCCCAATATAAAGCAGAAGCTTGGGACCATCTTGCCCGTGACCTCACCAGTGCCACTGGCATCCCTCAAACTGGTGAGCAGGTCAGGCATCACTATGCCAACCTGAAGTGGAGGAAGAGGGAGCTCTTGGATCAGTGGATCCAAAAAGCTAGGCAGAGTGATGTCCCAGCCATGTGTAAGTACTCATTCTACTACCTGTTTAATAATTGCCAGCTCATGTATATTATGGATCAGTATGGCTAAATATTCCTCTTATGTCTTTGACAGCAGCAGCAGAGCAGGCTGTGAGTCAGGAAGCCCATGCCTGTAGGCTGCAGAGGCTGCATCGTGGGGCAGGTTAGTAATAATCGTGCATGTACTGTCATAAGAAATAAATCTAAAAGTAGTAGAAAGTTAATTGCCAGTATGAAACCTGTATTGTGTATGGCATGTACTGAATAAACCAGACAATATGGCAGGAAGAGTCTCATATAGGTTCTATGTAAATAAAATAAGCTTTTCGACTACTGTTTGTGCCTTTATTACTGTTTTATTGCCTTATTTTCCTGTGTTTGTGAGCTTATATTGTTGATTGCACTTGTGGGCTAAAGTACTGCTTAAAAGTAACTAACAGGCTAATACACTCAAGTGTACCAGCCTTTGATAGCAATTTAGTCGAAAACAAAGCATTTACTGCATTTTTCCTGTCGGTTTGAAAAAAACAAAAAAAAACAAAAATATTTCTCCTTTGCTAAACTTTACTTTAGTTGTTCCAGTGATCAGATTTTGCTGATCCTATTTGGTTTCTGTGTTCCTCCATTTTCTTGTGTGGCCAGAGGTAGTTTCTTTACTCACCAGTGGGAGTGGGTACTGAGCTGCTTGTTTGTCCTCAGAGGAGTGTTTAGAAGCAGCAACTTGTAATTTGTTGGCCATTTTGGGTCATTTCCTGTTTTTCCAGCCCCTGCTATAAAGCACACTAGGGCAGCGCCGGTTAAGCAGATTTAAACTATTAGGGCTACCTAAAGTTCACTCTTCAAATTTTCCTTAAAACTACCTTCCTCAAAGTGTACTACTGTTCTATTTAGTGTATCCTCCAACTATAAATTATCTCTACTTGACACCAAAGTAGACTATTCTCTATCCGTATAGCTAAGCACTTGCTCCTACAGTACTTATCACCTCGATACAACACTCTTGTTATAGAAAGTACCCCAAAAAGCAAACCCCATTTCGGTCACCCACATCCCCAAAAGCTTTTTAAGTTTTTCTGTCTATTCCTTCTAGCATGTCGAGGATCTGTTGCTAATATCCTCTCCTGCTCAGCTGGTGAACCTGGGATTATTGAGGCAATGTTACAATTGCCTCATGTACACAACCCTCTCCTCCTCCCACAAAACACAAATACATGCGAGAGATGCAACTATACGGCCAAACTGGAGGCTGAGCTCTCTCAACATAGGACTGGCAAGACCAGACAGGAGGAGAAGGTAACCACACACACTATAGACCCAGTCTCACATAATACCATCACAACCTCAAATCATACACATAAACACACAAAGACATACTGGAGGCTCTGATCAAAATCTACCAAAACAGCAGAGGCCACCAAAGCAGACACCCAAACAACTACCACCTCAGAACACAACACCTGCATCACATAGACCACACAGTCAGAGTGTCAAGCAGTCACAGCCCAAACACTATGCCAGACACACTAGTCATTGGTGACTCCATAGTCAGACACACTGCTCACCAGACTGAGTAAGGAGAAGGTCACAGTAAGCTGCCTGTCGGGTGCTAGAATCTGCCACATAACGCATGCACTCAGGTCTCTCAACAGCAGGTACAAGTACGACTCAATCATTGTCCACGCTGGTGTAAACGACCTGAGACGTACCTCACTGGACTACATGAAAAGAGACATAGAGGAGCTCTCTGATTATGTAGCCCAGGCAGGTATGACCCTGACCTTGAGCAGTATCCTACCTTCACCAAGAATGATGCCACAATACAGAGATAAGATGATCAGTTTTAACAATTGGCTTAAACTCTGGTGTCATTCAAAGGGGATCAATGTCTGTCTGCCTGGGATGACATGCTGGACAAGCCACTTGTCACCCAAAGGCTCTTGCCACCCCATAGTGCCTTTTTTAGGCAAGGCTCAAATTCTAAACCTACCACCCTAGAACAAAACAAAGAAAAAGGTAATGCTGCTCAATGCCAGAAGTCTCAACCTCAAGATGCAGGCCCTTCTCAGTATGGAGAACATCGATGTCTTGCTGTGACAGAAACCTGGTTCAAGACTCCTGAGAGCACCCCAGCACTATCAGGTTTTACCTCATATCATGCGTTCCGCCACAAAACCGGACAATACCAAGAAAGGAGGAGGGTATCCATATTCATCAAGGACACCCACACCTCAAGATTGGTGGCATCTTCGATGCATCGGAAACCATCCAGGTGCAATTAACCATAGGCAAGACTGCTATGCAAATTGTAGCATGTTACAGGCCACAAACTCAGGAACCTCACATGGCCTTCCTGAAAACACTGGAGGGATAAATGTATCTCCGAACACCATCATACTAGGTGACTTCAACTACCCTAATATAGACTGGGAACACTACTCAAGCCCAAACACTCTAGCCCAAAAGTTCCTGGAATTCATAAACTCAAATGCCATGGAACAACTAGTCACCATCCCCACAAGAGGAGAGAACATACTTGATCTCATCATCACGAACATGGGAGCACAATGTTCAATGCCAGAAGTATACCCTCACTGGTGAGATCTGATCACAAACTAATCTCGCTGGAGGTCCTCATCCCCCCCACCGAAATGAAAAGACCACAGTAAAGAACTTCAAAGCCGACTTCACACTTCTAAGTGTGGTCTCCTTTAAGGCCCCTGAGCCGGCGGTTAACATTACTCAAACCACTGAATCACTTACAAATGCCTTCTACCAGCACCTGCAGGCTGCATGGATCAGGCAATCCCAAGCAAAACAAAGACTCTTTGTACCAAAGGCAAGCGTCCAGTCTGGTGGACCCCAGCCATAAACAAACTCTACAATAAAAGGAGAAAGCTACTACAAGATAGAGCAAAAAGGTAAGAAACCGCTGATCACTATATGTAAAAGCTAAGAGCTCTCATAAAATCATCCAAAGCTAATTTTGAGAAAAAATAGCTAAGGACTCTAAAGACAACCATAAAGCATTCTTTAGCTATGTCAGAAACCTAGGAGGAAACTCCCAGATATGCTCAGAATTAGTTCAAAATGATGTGAAGATTACTGATCCTACAGACATTGCCAACATACTGGCTGACAGGTTCAGTGCAAACTTCACCCACCCTCCCCCTAAAGAAGAGATATCTATACCAAATGATTGTAGCCCCCAAACATCTCCAGCTGTGAGAACTGCTCTCTCCAAGGCAAAGAACACAGCATCCATGGGACCTGATGGTGTCCCCGGCTGTGTGCTCCATGAACTCAACGAGGAATTAAACCCACAGTTAGGACAGCTGTTTAATCTTAGTCTCACCTCACTGTGGTCCCACTCCACAAAGGCGGTGCCTCCACCGACCCTGGAAATTACCGTCCCATTAGCTTGACAAGCCTGATCTGCAAAGCCATGGAAAGGATCATAATGGATCTCATAAATAAAGACATAGGGAATTTGCAGACTTTGGATCCGACCCAGTTTGGCTTTGTCAAAGGCAGATCATGCCTTTTAAACTTGGTTGACTTTTTTGAAACAGTCACCAAGGCCATTGACGAGGAAAGGCAGTCCATACAGCCTACCTAGACCTATACAATACCCCACTCAGGTATCATTGAAAACTCATCAACTTAAATGTAAACCCATACATTACAAGATGGGTTGCAAACTGGCTGAGTGACAGAACCCACAGGGTCAGAGTTGCTGGCACCATGTCAGACTCTAAGCCTGTCACAAGTGGTGTCCCACAGGGCTCAGTCCTGGGCCCACTCTTGTTTGGCATCTACTTTTCTGAAGTACAAGCAAACACAGGAGGGTTATGGCTGACAAAGTTCGCAGATGACTGTAAACTGGGCAAGGGGTTGAGAACACATCCGACACAGATATCCTTCAGAAGGGTCTCACAGAAACAGATAACTGGTGCCAGAGCTATGGCCTCAAGTTAAATGCCAAGAAATGCATAGTCATACCCTTCGGGAAAAATAAGGTTACCCCTAGCTACCATATAGGTGGCAATCCCCTGAACACAGAAGAAGTTATTAGGGACCTGGGAACTCAGGTTGACAGTAGCCTTTCATTCGACACTCATATTGCTAAAGTAGTTAGGAAGACCTTCTACATTGCCCACCTTATCATGAAGGGATTCACATCTAGATCAAAGGAAGTCATAGTCTCCCTATACTCATCACTCATCAGACCAATGATCGAGTACAATGCCCCATTCGGAATGTATCTGACCCGACACTTGCAGCAGCTGGAGAGGCCACAAAAGTTCCTCACCAAAAGGATAAATGGTCTCAAAAATCTGTCTTATGCTGCACGACTGAAAGAACTCCAGTTATATTCAGTTGCTTACTCAGAGGTGACCTATGCCTGACATACAAGGCCATGTCAAACCCAGATTTAATGAATATGCTTCATCTCAAAAAATCTAGATCCCTCAGAGCCACAAGGGTGACTTAAACCTCAACACGGTTATTAATAGGACGTGCTGGAGGGATAGATTCATCACCCAAAGACTCCCTATGCTGTGGAACAAAATCTCGGTTTATGTGAGGCAGAGCACCTCGCTGGTCTTGTTCAAGAGGAATCTTGACCAATGGATGGGAGATCGCAGATACACCCCAGGGGTTACCTCAGTGTCACTGCTCGACAGAGGCACAGCTAAATAATGGGCATAGTTTCTCCAAACTAAAACTATGGCTAGGCTTATAAATGCCCTCGGGCAGATAGCCTAGTATGAACCTATGAACCTATGAACCTATAAAAGGGTAACAGCCTGGCAATAAAGATCTAACTCCTGGACTGCTTGTGTTTACTCTGGTATCATATGGTAATGTAGTGTTGCATTCCCTTAATAGTATTGTGTTAAACGCTGTTACCCACACTGTGCTACATCATAAATAAAATGTGGAGGAATGTCTGTATATGACTGTTGTAATCACAAGGTCATATTGTACAACTGAGTGAGACTTAGACGGAAAACAGTTGAGTATGCAGAATCATACCCCTTAACTGTACATATTTTGTCAGAAAGTTCATATAATTGGCTTACATGTCCTGCCTGTCACCCTGTCTCCCTGGCAAATCAGTGGGATGATCCCAGAAGGTTAGGCAGCACATAATGACATACAACTGATTGGCAGACATCATAACTGTCAGAAATATATCTATAAAAACAAACTTGTCACTCTAGCAACTCACCAAAATGTCATGAGAGTAATATGCAAAGTATGTCCCATCTCTACCCCCATGTTGTGAAGCTATGACCAGAGTGTGTGCAGTAACAAAGTGAGACATATGTGCATAATAATAACGTGGAATCTGGTAATATGTGTAGCAACATTCAGGTAGTGTTAACAAACATTCCCTCCACAGGTCTATCAGATAAGAAAACTGTGCCTGGAAACAAAATATTGAAATCCTAGACTGGTACTGTTTAGTCTGGTATTGTATGGCATTGTTAGTGTTGCAGTTTTTTCTGAATAATAATGTATTACTCATCACTGTCATCCACACTGCGCTACATATTAAAACTGTCTAGCAATCCCTGTATAAGAGTGTTGTAATCACAAGGTCAGATTGTAAAACCACGAGAGACTTATAGACAGAAATCAGTGAAGAGATACACAGCAATATCTAAATAGCCCACACAACTGTGATGTACTCTGTTTTATTTTTAGCAGACACAGCCATGGTTCGAATCCTGGGAGTGGTAGTAAGCTGTATGCAGAATCATACCCCTCAACTGTACAGATTTGTTCAAAATGTCGAGATAATTGGCCCACATCCTCTGCCTGTTACCCTGTCCACCTGGCAAATCAGTGTGATGATCTCTGACAGTTAGGCAGCATTTAATGACATATGACTGACTGTCAGACCTGTATATATTCAGAAAATGCATATGAAAACAAACCTGTCATTGTAGCAACTCACCAAAGGTTTATGAGGGCAATTGTCAAAATATGTCCCAGTTTCAACTGCATGTTGTCAAGACTTGCCCAAAGTGCGTGCAACAAGAGCTTGAGAGGTATGTGCATGACATCAACCAGGAATCTGGGAATATGCGTAGAAACAGTCAGGTAGTGTTAACAAACAATACCTCCACAGGTGTACTAGATAAGAGGTGTATACTGCAGGTAAAACACAGTTCACGTATACAGTTGTCTACAAATATTCCACTGTCCAAACTAAGGCCATATGGTAGTGTAATAATATCTGTAAAGTACAGCTTACAGCACTGACTAAGAAAGTATTGAGAACTACAGGGATATACAAGTTGTTAATTGACACCCCCCCACCATATCTGCAACAATAATCTAAATATA
>NC_056746.1:1424203364-1424235864 GCF_019279795.1 Protopterus annectens | reverse complement strand
GCATGGAGGTGTTTAGGAGAAATGGCAGTGGAATTTTTAACCAGATTGTTTAATGAAATTTTGGAAAGTCAGAGGATGCCTGAGGAGTGGAGAAAAAGTGTTTTGGTACCTATCTTTAAGAATACGGGTGATGTGCAGAGCTGCAGTAACTACAGAGGGAAAAAAATGATCAGTCACAGCTTGAAGTTATGGGAAAGAGTAGTGGAAGCTAGGTTAAGAAGGGAGGTGATGATTAGTGATCAGCAGTATGGTTTCATGCCAGGAAAGAGCACTACAGATGCAATATTTGCTCTGAGAGTGTTGGAGAAATACAGAGAAGGTTAGAAGGAGTTGCATTGTGTCTTTGTGGACTTAGAGAAAGCATATGACAGGGTGTCTAGAAAGGAATTGTGGTATTGTATGAGGAAGTCGGGAGTGACAGAGAAGTATGTAAGAGTGGTACAGGATATGTACAAGGGTAGTGTGACATTGGTGAGGACTGCGGTGGGAGTGACAGATACGTTTAAGGTGGAGGTGGGATTACATCAAGGATCAGCTCTGACCCCTTTCTTATTTGCAGTGGTGATGGACAGGTTGACAGATGAGATTAGACAGGAGGCACCGTGGATTATGATGTTTGCAGATGACATTGTGATATGTAGTGAGAGTAGGGACCAGTTTGAGGAGACCCTGGAGAGTTGGAGATATGCTTTAGAGAGGAGAGGAATGAAGGTCAGCAGGGCTAAAACAGAATATATGTGTGTAAATGAGAGGGAGGGTAGAAGAATGGTGAGGATGCAGGGAGTAGAGTTGGTAAAGGTGGATGAGTTTAAGTACTTGCAATCAACAGTTCAGAGTAATGGTGAGTGTGGAAGAGAGGTGAAGAAGAGAGTACAGGCAGGGAGGAATGGGTGGACAAGAGTGTCAGGAGTGATTTGTGACAGACGGGTACCAATAAGAGTGAAAGAGAAGGTCTACAAGAGGGTAGTGAGACCAGCTATGTTATATGGGTTGGAGACGGTAACATTGTCGAAAAGGCAGGAGTCAGAGCTGGATGTGGCAGAGTTAAAGATGTTAAGATTTGCACTGGGTGTGACTAGGATGGACAGGAAATAAGGAATCAGTATATTAGAGGGTCAGCTCAGGTTGGACAATTTGGAGACAAAGCAAGAGAGGTGAGATTGCGTTGGTTTGGACATGTGCTGAGGAGGGATGCTGGGTATATTGGGAAAAGGATGCTAAGGATGGATCTGCCAGGAAAGAGGAAAAGAGGAAGGCCTAAGATGAGGTTTATGGATGTGGTGAGAGAGGACATGCAGGCAGTTGGTGTGAAAGAGCATGATGCAGAGGACAGGAAGAAATGGAAACAGATGAACCGCTGCGGCAACCCCTAACCGGAACAGCCGAAAGAAGATGATGATGATGATATATCTATATATATATATATAGGTATATATATATATATATATATATATATATATACACACACACACATATATGTGTATATATATATATATATATATATATATATATATATATATATATATATATATACACAATTTGTCGCGGTGGTACGGCGGTAGCATTGTTACCTCACAGCAAGAGGTTCTCCCGTTCGATTCTTGGCTCGGCTTGGGAGTGCCTTCTGTGTGGAGTCTGCATGTCTTCCCCGCAGTTGGGTAGCGTTCAATAGACATGCTTGCGTAAATGGGCATGCCTTCTTTGAAGGTTGGGCGTCAAGCTGACACCTCGGCGTTTCGTAAAAATCTACTGCCAATCATTAGTGGACCGGAGTTCCGCTGTGGCGACCCCTTACTGGGAAAAAGCCGAAAGACAAACAGCATATATATACACATACACACGCATATGCATATTTTACTACATATAGATATGTATAGGAAGATACATATTTAGAGGGTGCCCAGCATATTGAACAGCCAGTATTCCTACTGTTGCCACCTTTTAAAATGGACAGTTTATAATTCTCTCATACAAAAGACAATTATTGCAGGAAACATATACCCACAGAGAAGACAAGGATATGACACTACACACAGGTTTGCATACATAAGAAATGTTTATTTGTGTACTATTACAGTAATATATGTCATGCCATATAGCTGTTAGGTATTTGAAATACATACTAAGTGAGTAATGCAACTCTCAAGCAAAACATTGTATATGGTAATCCAAAAGCATAACACATGCTGCTGTTTAGGCCAAGGCTTTCAAGTAGTACAACAGTAAAGAAAGACTGGGCCAGAGGGATAACAATCAGTCAACAGTAAGTAATGCAGATGTATAGTTCAGCAGCCTCCAATTACACTCTGTACTCAATCCCTAGGGGGGAAAGAATTAATTTGTCACAAAGAAGATGTATCTGTTACATAACAATGCTTAACTTAAAACATCACTGTCACACTGACCAACAGAACAGTGTGTATGACAGTAAGCACTAGCCCATCAATTTTCCCAAGGTGAAATGTATGAAAATTTACAGCCATATACCTTCAGGTGTCTTACTACTGATATCCCTCATATGTTGTAACAGCCTAGGTTATATATTGTGCATGCCTCTCCCTCATAGAATTACTTCGAGGGGTATATAACAGTGGTGCATACATTGACCTCTGAACTGCACAAGGGCACACACATTTTGTCGAGCTGTAGCCCACATATATATGGACACTACCCCACAATATGTGTGGGGATGATAACATCACTGGAATGGTGGCAGGAATGGCAGCACAACATAATTATAAGCCACTACTTAACCTCTTACTGCATGACATATGGACAAAGCCTGGTATATAGGTGGAGGGCAGAGGCTAGAACACAGGGCCATAATTGCAATATTTTTGTTATACACCGAGAAATTTGCTGGTGTTACAGGATTGGATGCAACATACCATTACTCAGGAATATGAAGTCAGAAGCACAAATGGATGTCGCCATGTACTGATAGTACTCAACAGACAGAATATCAGTGATATATCTAAGGCAAGTCCTGTGTGGTGGACAGACAAAACATAACAGCCAATCCTCTCTCCATCATGTGGATTGGCCCACAGTTGAGAGCTATGCAGACAGACTGCATTCCATGCTAAACTAGTATGTATACACAAACCCTGTAACACTAGTGGTATACAATGCATATAACAACACTACTCACACTGTCTGTAAGTCTAGAACCTTATACAAATATGCAGTTGGCCTATGTCTGCAAGTCCTCTTGTAAGAGGTATTGCTACCTGCTGTCTGTAATACTGCTGCCCACATACAGGAAGGATTTCCTTCATACAGGAAAGGTAAAGGGAACATTCCCACATGATTTAGGAATTTATAGTAGTGGGTTGCCATGACAGGGGTAATTGAAAGTTCTACACAGCAGGATGCATGCAGGTAGCAAGTGGTGGACACTGATTGGTGCAGAGGCCATCACCTGATCATGTGCATCACATACAAAACCCAAGCTGCAATCTATTCAAAGCAACTTAATCAATGTAGTGGAGAGAGAAAGAGAGAGAGAGAAAAAAAAAACAAATAAACAAACAAGCATCCATCCAGTAAATATAAAGTAGTTCAAAAACGGTACCTACAGACATCCCAAGTTCACCAAGGGGATACAGCAAACTGTATCTAGAAGAGATGACAATCCCACAACAGGTATTTGAAGCATATATGCATGCAATTGAATGTAGTACTTGGTCCATAATAATGGGATAGATGATGTGGAATGATTTATATGTGTCATCAGGTGTTGTTCTTGTAATGATGTCCAGCTGAACAACTGCTATGGACAATAGTGTATGTCCCTGTGGGCAGTGGGCCATACCTGTCAACTGTGCAGATCAGCACTGAATGACAAGATGTAAGCCATCATAGTGTGTTTTGAGTACTGCAAGACATATATATTAATGTGGCCAATAGCTGGTGATGGAAGTAATGCCGTTATGATGGACACATGAGTTTCAGAGCCTACCACTTGCAGGACAGTCATGTTAACATGTAATGTAGCATGCACACCATAGGTGTGTAATAGGCTTACCTGCAATCTGTCTCTTTATATACCCCCCTGTTGTTAGGCTGTGCCCACATGTGACACATGTCTGTGTTGTAGCAAGGCAGAACAGTGCAGCTGTGCAGGAAGGAGAGTTAGAGAGTGTGGACCTGATATTTGAAATGACTATATATATATAGAGAGAGAGAGAGAGAGAGAGAGAGAGATATACACATATAGGTAAATATATGTGTGTGTGTGTGTGTGTGTGTGTGTGTGTGTGTGTGTTTGTGTGTATATATATATATATATATATATATATATATATATATATATATATATATATATATATATATATATATATATATATATATATATATATATATATATATATATATATATATATATATATGTATATATAAACCAAAAACCAACCAACAGCACGTAAAATGCAGCCAGACTGGATAAAACTCCAAAGACCAATGATCAAAGGATGCACTTCACCTCAAGCAAATGCAAAAAATCCTTTTCAGCACTATAAAGTGCCTTGCATTTGTTTCACATAAAGTCAATCCACAGGAGACCAACAGGTAATAAAACACCTTGTCTCATTTATTTAGGCAGAGGCACAAACTAAAAATGACTATACAACAAACAAACATAACGGATAAGCGCTTTCAGGTTAGTACATCAACCCTTCATCAGATCCATAAAATAAAAAAGGCGCCAAAAACTTTTTAAAAGACTTTGTGCCAATGGCACATCAGTTAGTATGATCACGCCCATCTACATCATGTCGAACCCGCCTTCTCAGCCTCCTTTTCCTTAATGATGGCTGTATGGGAAAAGTAGTATTTAGCCCAGGTTTCAGAAGTGCTTGTAGTTTGCCAATCCAATGCATTTCTTCCTGTTCAAGTCTGCTATTGATGTCACCCCCCCTTTTGGACATATAAACCACCTTCAAGGCCCTAAAAGCAAAACTATGGTTGGAATTAGCTCCAATGTGTTTTGCTAATGGATTTTTAAGATCTTTAAGTCTAATGTCACTATGTGCTTAGAGAGTCTCTCCTGCATTTGTCTGATTGTTTTCCCTACATAAAACTGTTCACATCTGGAGCATGTTGCTAGGAGCACCACATTCCTCGTCGTACAGTCTCCATAAAAATTAGACACATATTTCTTCCTAGAAGGGTGCACAAAACAATTGTCCATGCAAATGAATTTGCACATTGTACACCTCCTACATGGAAAAGTACCTTTCCTTGCTGATTCAATACTTGGCACCAAATAGTTCTCTTTACATAAAATATTTTTCAGATTACTGGCATTTCTGTAGCTAAAACTTGGTTCTTCACCCACTATTTCTCTACATTCATCATTGGATAACAGAATCTTCCAGTTCCTCATTATTTTACTCACTTCATCTGCATCCGTAGTATGTGTGAGAATGATTCTTGGTCTCTTTGAACCATTGCTGACTTGCCCATGTATTGCATTCTCCTGTTTACCTCATAGGAATGGTCTAGCTTTACTCTCCCTTTCACTCATTACTTGTATTTTATTCATTGTTACTTCCTTTTCTTTATATCCTCTCCTTTTTAGATGTTCAGACATCTCATCCATCCTATTCTTGATTGTAGCATCATTCAAATGTATACGCGACATCCTTAAGAGCTGACTTCTCATAATACTCTTATAGGTATGTCTTGGATGCATACTATTCCTTGGCAGTATGTTATTTTTCCGGCATTCTTTCCTGAATAGACTGGTTTCTATGTCACCATCCTCGTTTTGCTGCATCCTTACATCCAAAAAATCCATTTGTCTCTCACTATAAGTCATTGTGAACTTTAGAGAGTTCGTACTACATTCTAAAAATGAGTGAAATTTTTCCAATTCCATAATGCTACTTTTATATATATATATATATATATATATATATATATATATATATATATATATATATATTTATATATATATATATATATATATGTATGTATATATATATATATATATATATATATATATATATATATATATACGTGTATGACTACATATATACAAACACACACACATATTTATATAAATACATGTCCCCTACTGTTGAATCACAGTACTGCACGATATGTGTAAGGGAACATCACACATATCAATACACACATATATAATCCATATATATATATATATATATATATATATATATATATATATATATATATATACAGCAGTAAGTGGGTGCAAAATGGACAGATATGTCAGGTGTGAACCCCATATTTGGAACACATTGCCATTGTTTGTGAAGGTGGGATTGGTAATTTGGGGAAGGATAGTAGGTATATCTGGGGAGGTAGGTTGGGTTGGTTGACAGACAAAACATAATACAGGGGTGGTATATGACACGTGGTGGGTAAACACCTTGGATGGGCTGGGTTGTCTGGAATGTAGAAGCCCATGAGCCCCATATGGAAACAATGGGACCAAGGTCCCCACCCATGGGCAGTCACAACATCATCTTCACGGCTCTGAAGGTGCCTGGGCTGGGGGCTGAGCAGGAGGAGTATGTGGACCCTGTGATTGTGCACTGAGGGCCTCAAGGTGCAGTAGCACATTTCCCAAGTCTCTGTGGAGTTCCCTATGCACCAGACCCTGGACCTGACTTCAGGTGACAGGATCCTGTCTGTGTGTGCTCCTGGGGGGGGTGAACACCAATCCCTGAGGTCGTTCCACCTGAAGGCAGTGCAGGACCAGTAGGTGAGGTCCCAGGGTGGGACCCAGATGTGATGTGGCCTGGTAACATGGCCAGATGAGGTGGGAGAGGTGGTTCTGCTAGCAACTGTTTCCCAAACGTGCTATTGTGTCACTGTTATAAAATATATGTGGATAGTAATAGTCCACACATTCCGGGATTATGTCTAACAGTATGCATAGATATCCCCATTAACACAAAACAACAGCTGTGCAGCAGTCACATAGCAAACATAACACATGCATATATGGAACTATAGTGGCCCTTACAATGGCATGCAGGGGACATTGTTCTTAACAGGCCACCAATGATAGTGTTTCAACATGGAACATGACTACAAACACATAGCACAAATTGTTTTACAATACGATATATGTCCCACCGGTAGGTCTTCTGTAGACATACCCATTGAGTTGTGTGATCAGATTGTTGTTACAGATATGGTGGGGGGGGCAGAGATGTGTACTGCCAACTATGATATCCTTGCAGTATGAGGTCCTCAGACCTGTTTCCCTCGTTATGTCTTTCAGGCAATATGTCCAGGGAGAGACTTCCTATGTACACAGTGGATGAGAATGATGTCATCATCACATACCTGGTGCAGCACTACAACACCCTGTTCAGGCATACAGCCCATGATCTGCAGGAGAGGACTGCCCTGTGTAAAGATCTTATCCACTGGGTAAACAATGTCAGCTTGCATAACCGCAATTATGAGCATGTCCGACATCGATGCACTGATCTACTCCGCCATGCCTGTCAGCATGCTGCTGCAGTTAGGGGGGGCCAGCTTGCAACAGGGGGAAGTCATGCCATCCAGTCCCCCATGACACATGTTGAAGAGCACCTCGCCAGCCTTAGGGTACCTGCCCACCCACAAACACAAGACCTGGTGGAGAGCATAGTGGAGATGGGTGCTACCCACAAGGCCACAGGGCACATCAGTAGATCACTGCTGCATATCCATCCACATCTGTAGAGTTAGATCATGCATATATCAGATTAAATATATATATATATATATATATATATATATATATATATATATATATATATATATAGTCTGCTTTGCTGCATTGTAGTAATAAACAGATGTGCATAATCTGTAGTATTGTGGGTTTATACTTTTGATGCACTGTAATGCTGCACCCACCCTGTACCAGTGCCACAGGTGTGGCTACTGACATTACATCTCTTACACAATTATGTAGGTCCCTCTGGTATACCTCCAGGGCAGCAGCCTGTAGTTGGTGAGTATGGTGTTTGTTTAGGTTTGCCAATACACCGGTCATGTTATGACCATGGTATATTCCATGCACACAATTAACACTCCTATCCAAAATGCATGCTGTACATGTTCACATATTGTTACTGTTAACTGCACTGCATCACAGTGGTCACCATGGTGGTGTATCTGAAGGGTATGTAAGAGTCCTGCAATATAACTAACAACCTGCCATTGGAAAAAGTGTGCACAGAGATGAACATAATGGTGGGACAAATTGCCTACAATAGGGACATGTCAGAAACATCACCCTTATACGGTGCTAAAACAGTGTATATACCACTATTACAATGGCAACTGTTACAGATCTACACTATGGCATATCACAATACTGCATTCAACAACCCTTACAACCTGTAATCTGGTCCTAACACGAGCAATGAATGTATAATATGGAATCCTATGTTAGGACAGCAAATATGGGAAATATATACCTTCACAAACACTGGAAGCATATGTGTGCATACACTCTAGATAACATATTGTGGAAGCAGTTTTTGAGGTATAGGCAGCATGCATTCATCATGAGTATGGACCTTCCAGCAAGTACAGTTCCTCAATGTCACACCAAGAAATGGTCTGCTGTCCAAGATGTTTGGCCATCAAACGTGCTCACTTATCTGCAACACAGTCAGTCATGGTTTCCACACATCTTACAAGCCATGAAATGGATCCCATACCTCACAGGTAGCCCCCAGGAGTTGGACATGTAGCCTTACCTTTCCATTGCATATACCATGGCAAACAGAGCAGAGAGTCGTGTATGTGGTGAGAATGTATGGGACAGGATTAATGTAGAAAATAAACAGATGGCCATCCAAGACAGATGACGACACATGTTGCAAACTGGTCATGCAGGCTGCCTAGTAACATGCCACAACACTGAGGGAGTTGCAGGGATGTCTAGCAAGCACTGGCAGTGCAGTACCTGTGTCGGCAATTGCCTGGACTCTGCATAAGTGTGGCCCATGGGTTAGAGTAATCTGATGGCACAGTTGTACCTCAGGAAACATCAGCCAGGCCTCTACAGGTAGTGTATGCATAACAGCATAAATTCCCAAAAGGCATGCATTGCAATGTGTACTGGTGTACCAAGACCACATTGGAAAACTACAGACAGTATTAAGATACATGTGCTGCACAACCACCACCTCATCCCACCTCAGGCCCACCATCCCCATCTGTATCTTGCCAGTGCCAGTGTACACCTGTATGTTTGCCATTCATTAGCAGTGACTAGGCCGGAACACATGGTGTTCAGAGTTTGGGACACTGCAAAATGACACTCGTGTAGGCCATAGTTGTCAAGCATTTGCAAAAAGGCTGAGGGTGGGGAGGGGGTGTCATCATGAAACACAACAGTGCACTGAAGCTTGCTAAGAATGGCTGTATCTGCACACAGTCAAGGTCAGGAATTGTGGCAGACATAACCCTGACGCCACAGCAATAGTGATGGCACTGTGTGACCACCAAGGAATGTGCACATGAGTTGACCTTGCAATCATGCAGAGTTGGGGGAATTTGTTGGGCAGAGTGACCAAATACTGGCAAATGCAGATGGTCCATGCCAGTATACCCATTCCAGGAATAGTGACTGCTGTAGTACACATAACAGTAGGTGCAACAAACCATCAAGATAAGGGTGTGCACACGTAGGCACCCGCAAATTGTATGCATCTCAATCAGCATCTGCACAACTAACACATTTGTTTGACACTGCATTTGATTGCACAGGTCATATGTCACATATTAGATTCATGTAATGTTAACATATTTAGTAATGTGGCCCCATGGCATATCAAGGAAGAGGGCACCATATCAAAAAGGGTGTGTACACTCCCCATAGCCATGGTAAGATTTGAAGGTTGTCAGTGTAATTGTATTTTATTGGGCATACATGCACCGCTGATGATGAGATCTGTAAATCAGACGTCAGGCATTCACAAATGATATCTGTCCACATATCATCCCAAGTATGTGCCGGACAAACACATACGGGCTGTGAGCAGCAGAGCAAACATAACTGACACACATATACACATTCAGCAATGGTGTGTACACCTGTGAGGTATGATGCACAGTATATGCCAGGGTGCCAAACAGGTGCACAGCAATACTGTGTACATGGGTGCAGTGTGTTCCAGGGGAAGGGGCATCAACTACTAACACAACCCATGCATGACAGAGATGTATAATGTTGCTAGCAGGGATAGACTATAGCTGCACTGCATGCTGTTGAGTGCCATATGTCATGCATGTTGACAGATGGGTAATTAGAGGTCTGTGTGTAATATCTTTGTGCAACCTCACCTGTAAGTGTGTGTGTGTAGGGGGTGTTAATTTGTCTGTAAGTGCTATCTGGTGGAGTGGAGGGGGGTTGATGTATGTAGAATGCATGTGTGTATGTGTGTGTGTTTGTGTGTGTGTCCATGTATGCACATGTGTGAGTGTGGGTTGTTCATACCTCTCAACTTTTCTTTGAAATTGTGCAGTACATGGACATGGGCAGACACACGAGACACAAGGAATACTTTTCTGACATGTAATCTCAGGACAGCTGATAGTATAATAAAGTCTGCAGCGTGACACATGCTTTGGGAGGGAAAACTAGATACCAGGGATACTGTTTTAATTGCAATCAGCAGAAAGTTGAAAGAATTCCCACATATGCAGCACTAAAGATGCATTGGGGATCTACTAGACAACACCAGAGAGTGTTTCCAAATATTACTCTAGTTCACATAAAAAGTTAATAGAGCAACAGATCTTGCATCTACTGAACAATAGTTACATATGACACTCCGGTACATGATATTATTGAGTGACTGTAGTAGCCCATAACATATGGAGGCCATGCTCAAGGCATCTGGACAAAACCAGGATGAACAATGGATGACATCAGGTAGTCTTTGAGAAAACGACTCCGATCAAGTTAATGAGGTAATGGAGTAACAGGTCATGTTTTGTGATCACTTTTCTAGGCAATTAGAAGAATGATACATTAATGATTGGTATTATTGACTGTAATTATTCAAGACTGATGCAGAATGGGGAAATTAAGAGAAAAAACTAGGGACAGTCTGTAAACTCAGGGACAGGTAAGTAGCATGGTGGAATGTCAGGGTGTGTGGGCATGTGTGTGTGTGTGTGTGTGTGTGTGTGTGTGTGTGTGTGTGTGTGTGTGTGTGTGTGTGTGTGTGTGTAATGTTAAGCAATTATGTACAGGTCTTAAAGTGCATTTCTTGTGTTCCCCTCATGGGTGGCGAGGTGGATGATGGTCCCTCCTGCAGGCAATCTGATGTTGGTGTCCATACAGACACTGAAAATGATGATAGCTGGATAGCTGTGTTGAGGCACAGGTGGGGTTGTCAGGGGCTGAAGCTGTGCCATTGTTTGACATCCCACTGTTATCCACCCCATCCCCGCACACAGTCACCATGCCTATACATACCCTATCACCAGTAGCCATATCTGAGGGACAGTTGGCAGTTGGTGGCATGGGACAGGACAGTGTGGTGTCTATGGCACTTGCGTCTGGACACAGTAGCTCTAGCTGGATGCCCAGTGGGGTACCACATAGGCAGATGTACAGGGTTGCTCATTAGAGGGCTGCTGGTCATCATGCCCCTAGCAGAAGTGCCACATCTGGTACCACCAGACACACGTTTCAGGCCATCAAGGAGGTGCAGGCATGTATGGAATGGTACACCAGGCAGGCTCTGAGGCTGTAGAGGACTACTCATTCAACTGTTACTGACAACATTTGTGATCTTGCAGGAGCCCTTCGTTATTTTTCAGAGGTCATGGATAGATGGTTGGGTGAGATGGTGGTAATCCTCAACTGTGGAATGTCCATGGTCGGGTATATGGTGGTAATGGTGTGATGGCCACGTGGATGTAGGCCAGCAACACCAACAGCTGGAGGTCAACGTGGACATGCCAGAACACAGAGCTGCTCCAGTTGTGGCAGTACCAGCCCCAGCACTGCAGTGGGGCACTTTCCACACCACACCACAATAGGCCACATGCACATGGCCCTGGCCAGTCCAAAGAGGAACCTGGATCCAGCGGACATATGCCAGTAGCAGTGTAATCCTCAACTCGGTAAACATAGGTGTGCTGGTGTGGGTGGCACAGCCCTACCCTTTGGAGGGTGAGAGGTGCTGTAGAACCTCAGATAGTGTGGTAGACAACTACTTAACCTGTAAACATGAACTGTACAGTATTACAGCCAATTATGCAGGGGATACACTCAACAGTAACTGCAATGATGGTGGCTGTGTCCACAAGAGCCACACCCAGCTATATATACCAACCCCAGTATTGCTGTACACCTATACAATGGGGAAGAGGGCATTTACACATCTACCACTAGTTGTGATGGAATGTATTATCACAGGATGATTCCTGTGAAATGTTACCATATGCCAGGCAGTTCTCGGACAAATGACCTTCTGGGACATGTGTATTCTGCAAACGGAAGTAGATTCATTCACATAAACACACACTCTTACTTGGCAACACTGGGACTAGAACCCCTACCTAGGTATGTAATGCTGCTGATGTGTGTGGCCTTAATTGCACACACCCCACAGCTTTTAGGATAAGGTGTGTTCCAGGTTACATGTTGCGTGAAGAACATCCCCATGCCTGTACAGTATGGTAATGGGGAATGTACTGGTTGTTTATGGACAATACATATTGTGACATACTGTCATATGCACATTGACAAACACATAAAAGTCAGACACACATCTGAGAGACCTGGGTTTATCAGTGCTAACTACCTTATCAGTGTGTCTGTTTTGTTACACATAGGTTGCACACAGCACATGAATAACTGGGCTGACCAGTGTTATCAGTTACCTGTATGGTTGATGGTGACAGTGGTCCCCATACAGTGGAACATGGGACATGTACCGGGGGTACCATGGTGTAAAGACAGTATACCCAGCACCCACACCCCACAGTGGATATTGTACACACTGGAACCCATGATAACACTCTGACCATACCCGCCATCACACATTGACCAAGACTGCAATACAACTCCCTGTCTATCCCAAGAGTGCTACTACAGGGATATGCATCTAATGCAAATGCCACAGGGATAGTTGGGTGATGCATTGTCATGGCTCTCCTATGGTCAGCAACATCACTATCCCTAATACTGTGTGGCAAGGCATACTGTACTAGGAGAATCTGACCTCAGAATGCTGTACCCTACAAATATGCACACATGCACACATGCACACACTTGCCAGAACTCAGTGGATATCCCATGCCTATCAACCCATTTGTACAACAGTGTTATGCTGGTAGTGCAAGTTCCTGGTAACCCTTAGGGAGAAGAGTGCAATGAGGTACATGTAATGTCCGGTACAGCAGCAGCCACATCTAACTATGGCAATGGGGGGATGTGGTGGATGTGAAGGGCCTCAGGGTATTCTCAACTACAGGTCTAGAAACACACAGACACTGATATCCTCAGTAATGCACGCATGCACATTTGTCAGTACCGGGGTCCATTGGTGCAGGTGTTCATAGGTGAGTACAAGGCTATTGCTCATGGAGAGAAGGGAAGTGTAGGGGATGTGTGCACAGTGGTATCATGCCACCTGCCATGTGCCAGCAGGCCATCTATCAACAGATACCACAGGGGTGATCCTCAGGTTGAGAGTTACATGCAACAGCCAATCATCTGTTTGCCTCTTGCTGAGGGCCAGTGAGGTGCTCCAGTTGACATGTATGCAACACGTATTACATAACATGGTCAGTGTCTGTCTTGGAGACCTGTATCCAAGCATGTTCTGTTGACTGTGACAGTGTAGTTGAGGTATCCATGGCATGTGGTCCATACAGGGTGTGGATTCCTACCTGTGGCATTCATAAAACAGCTGGGCAGACATGTCAGTGTCAGTCAAACATAGACTGCCTGTAAGTAGCCAAGATGGATACCTGACATCTGCACATATGTACAGAGGACAAACAGACATCAGCTAGCCAACTAGCTATGATTTGGGATGAATGTATTGACAGATAGATGTCTGACACTGATAAGTATCCTATTACTACATGATAGCAGCCCTCATTGACATGTGCTATACACAGTAGTCTACAGTTATGTTCCACATGTGAAGTTTCAGGGGAACAAAATTTTCATGTTTCTACATACAGTGGTCAAATGCAACGAGGAGGCACCAAAAGACGGCGAAATTGTGGAAAAACAACCACTACAACAAACAGTGATAGTAGCAAACTGGGAAGTACAGCTTGAAGAAAATGAGCATAGGTTCATAGATTAGTACTAAGCTAACTGCCCTTACGAGCCATTTAAGCCTAACCCATTACCCCTTGTGAGGCTCAAACCATGCACCTTGTGTTTGCAAGGCAAACTCCTTAACCATTAGGCCACCCTTTCTGGTAAAGAAAACAACCACAGTGAAGCAGCTGTTACTTTTGGTGAGGAATAAAACCACAGTGAAGCAGCTGGACATCCTGTTATTCAAACTAACCAGCAAGGTGACTTCAATATATTTAACTTTACTACTGTGACTACAGAACCTAATTTAATTGAACTTTTAGTAAGGGGATTGACATTTATACCAAAAAAGAAAGCAAATATAGGCACTGTACTGATGGACTTTAAGCTCTACATACGTAAATTAAATTTACAGCATTTATTTCATGGTTGTGAAATGAATAATGTGAATGAAAACAGGGTTCCTAGTACTTTTAACCCACCCTTGCATCCTACACTAGCACTTTTTGAAAAAATATGTGAAATTGATTTTAGAAATAAATTAAAGGGCTCTTATGCTCATGGGGGATTGCAAAAGAATATGAGTAATGAAAATGTACTGAAACTAAATACTTTGAGGCTTGACAACATCAGAGTCATGAAGCCAGACAAGGGTGGGGAGGGCTAGTATTTATGACTAAGGATGATTATAACTGTAAAATGGAGGAAATGCTGAAACAAGACAGTTATGAAATAGTGTCTTTAAATGAACTTAATGTAGCATACATGAAAATAAGAGGTTACATTAATGATTTATTTATTTGCGGTCAAACAGATTTGGATATTTAACAACATCAACACCTATCACATCTGTTATCTTTGGCACTCCAAAGATTCTTAAGAATTTGGCTAACCCTCCTCTATGCCCCATAATTGATGGGAGAAATTCAGCCACATATGGTTGTGCTAAGGTGGTTGATGGTATCTTGAAAAAATATGTAACAATGGAACACCAAATTTGTAAGGACTCCTGGTCATTTTTACGGGACATGAATAATCAGGAATGTAGTAAAGAGCTCAATTTTTTCCTGTGGATGTAAAAGACCTTTACACACTCACCCCCCCCCACAAATTTAGGAATTGAATGGGTGGTAGATGTGTTAGTAGAAAGAGGTACCCCACAAATGAAGCTAGATGAATTGAACTACTATACATCATTTTGCAGAACAATTTTTTCATGTTTATTGGCACATACTACCTACAGAAAAGGGGAGTAACTATGGGGTCCCCATGTGGCTGTAGTTTCACCAACTTACTTATTGTCTTCTGAGGGCACCATTTTGTGTTTACCAAAAGTAACATCAAAGATAAAATCATGTATTATACGCGATTTTTGGATGATATATTTATGATCATAAATGGAGATGAAACTACGGCTAAGGAAATAGTGGATGACATGAATGCCAGCACATCTTTTCTGGAATTCACATCCAATTTTGACATGTAAAGATTGCTTACTTGGGTGTGGCTTTAACTAAGGACATTTTAGGGGGATGCTACTTATCTAAAATTCATAGAAAGAAAACCTACACAAAGTCATTTTTACATTACACAAGCTGCCATCCACAATACCAGAAAAAATCTATAGTCAAAGGTCAGCTGGTTAGGGCAGCACGGATGATCACCTTGGCTAGAGAATTCATGAAGGAATACAGTAATTTAAAACAAATGTTTGAATGAATGGGCTTCCCAGAAGTGTTACTACAGGGACTCATAAAAGAAGTCCAAATAAAAAGAAGGGAGGGGCACTTTTCATGCATTTTGGGACCACCAGCCTTATTAGCTCATATGCTTAGCCCTGCCACCACTGAGGGTAATAGTGCTGACATAAATACGCCAATGTACAATAATAACAATAGGGATAAGAATGGATATATTGTCAGCTTAATTACTACATATACACCTTATGGTGAGTCCATAAGGGGCACCCTGTTAAAAAACTGGTGTATCCTTATGGGAGACACAGATCTTAGATCTAAACTGGGCGCCCTACCAAGAGTTGTGTATAGAAAAGGAGCTAACTTAAAAAATATATTAGAGAAAGAGCATAAATTGTACAACAGGAACCCAGGAATGGTTAAATGTGAAGCTTGTGCCTATTGCAGGTACATAGACATAGGTAGGGACTATACAATTGTTAATAGGCATTTTTCACTTACTGCTAGATATGACTGTAACTCTAAAAGTGTGGTATATTTGGCATGATGTCAACTCTGTCTGGCATTTTATATCAGAAAAAACAATCGTAGGCTCAAAGAAAGAATCTATGAACATATTTATAGTATAAATAGAAACAGAGAAAATAATGCTTTGGCCAACCACATTATGGACAACTCTGGACACCACTTTAAATCTAAGGTGATCGACCAGGTGATGGAGGGCCCTAGAGGTGGACATACATCCCTTTTACTCGAAAGACAAGAGTTATGGTGGCAACTTACCTTAAATGCGTATAGTTACCCAGGCCTTAATGAGCAGTGTTTTGTTATGTGTTTACTCAAGCTTAAAAGTTTATTACACTGAATTAATTTATGAAATTCAGTATAGAATGTTCTTATAAGATAATATAATATTTTATGTACTTATAGGTTTATATGGATGCACCTTTTTGATTGTTTTTTATATATTAATAATTCTCTATTTTGTGCTTAAAAATTCTTTTAAAGTATATGTAAATCTTTTTATAAATATGTATATGCCTTTTAACAATCAGTTTTAAACTTGTGATGTAATGCATTTTATTGGTCATGTGATTTCTTGGTTATATAAGGAGGGGTTTTACTGTTTGAATTTGTCTGAAGAAGTTCATTTGATTTGAGTGAATGAAAGCGCTCACAGATTAAAGTTTTAGTTCGCCTTTGGAGCTGTGGCCCTTTGTTACCATCCTCATATGTGCCACTCACACACTAACCCTACATATACTGGGTCAATACACAATATATTCCAATGCCTGACTGTGGTATGGGACATGCATGGGTTTGGCCCTACAAACATGTACACCAAAAGAGTATCATACACTGGAGCAGCATGCAACATCAGATAGAACAGGATAAAGAACAATGACATCTACCACAGTCTGTACACAGGCCAAGGTACGTATACGTAATACACAATCTGTTGACAATCACCATAAGTACACAGACCTCACTACTGTACACACTACAACAGAATGCCCAGGTTCTGTCCTCAAATATAACCCCTACTATACATAACATGTCTAGCAGTCTGATATTTCACTGGCTTGTTATCAGGTATGATGTCAATAAATAATGGTGTACTGAACATATGCACCTCTTACTGCATGACATATGTACAAAGGTTGGAGGCACAAACATAGGGCCAATATTGACATGTTGCTGTGGTAACCTCATACATTTACTGGTGTAACAGGGTTTGTTGTGACATATGTCTTCTGAGGGATATGAAGTCAGTAACTCTCATGGCTGTCACCATGTACTGACTGCAATCCTCAGACTATGCTACTGCATTTCTAAAGATAGGTCATCTTTGAGTAACACAACACACATAAGACTTCAAAACACTGGCTAGTTTGCAGATAGCCCTACAGGTGGGAGTTTCCTCAACCACATAACACTGTCATTACAAGTATTAAGTCATGTAGACCAGCCGTATCCACACAAACCTTGTTAAACCAACATTACTTCAAATGTAGAAGACAAGACTTACTTTCTGTACTCATGTCTGGAATATCCCCCTCCTGTTTGTTGGCCTGACTCCACAGTGTATGTTGTAAGAGGTATATCCCACTACCCTCTGTGATGCTGTTTGTCAAACACCGACATGAAGTCCTGCTCACAGTGAATGAAAAGGGCCAACACCCATATGATGTTCCTAATTATAGGAGTGTGTTTCCATGCAATTGGCTATGGGAATGTTATCACAGCTGTTCCACATGTAATCGGATAGTGGGGGACTGCAATTCATGCACAGGCCATCAGATGACCATGAACATCACTTACAATATACAAGCTGCTGCCTAAGAAAAGCAGGTCTACTTCTTCACATCCACAAGAGAGGGAGTGAGAGAGACAGACAGAGACAAAATAAGAAAGGAAGGGGGCAGGAAAGTAAAAGGTAAGCATGTTTGAGTCACATACTTACCTGTACAGGGTTTCAAACCCCTGCATGACTATGTATTGCTATTACTTTTTATGTAGTTATTGCATGCACCACAGAGCTTACATGGTGGAGAGCTGTCCAAAGGTATATTTGAAGGTGAATGACATCAGCAACAGTGATAAAGGAGGACTAAGGTAGGTATAGTACATGTGCCTGTCCACAAAAGCAGGTGTCAATGAAGACACAACCACACTCTATCAGGGACTGACACACATTATCACAGATGGCAGGGTCAGGAGTAGAATTCCTAACTAACTAGTTTGCTACACTACAGTATTACGCATATATCACATGCGCCTCAGAGGTTATCAGGCTGATATATGGGCAAAAGGTATGTCAAGGTGACTGACATCAGAAGGCATGCTTCAGTAGGGCAATGGGAGGTATAGTGAGTGTGAATGGCTTCCAAATCATTAATCTCCACACACACACACAGATGCAGGTTTGCCAGTACTGACATGCATGGGTTCATTGCTTCAAAGGTGTGTAGTGGTTGGCTGTGCCAGAAGGCTGTACTAGGCTAAGCAAAGGGTATACCTTGGCATCAGGCCACATGACAATGGTCTGCAGTGTGGCTCAGGGGTGTAGTCTCTGGATTGGCCCACACAGGTGGGTATTGTGCTCACCATCCAGTCATCTGGGTGACTATTGTGGGTGACCAGTGCTGTGCAATGCTTTCATGTATGTGTTCTATATTCCATAACATGGATGATGTCTGGGATGTGCACATGTCCCACATGCATGTTCTGTGACATGTGGAAGTGTACCTGGGGTGTCGGGGCATGTTGTGTGGATAGATTGTTATCATCTGATGTGGCATTCCTGACCTCATGTGGTGAGAACTGGCAATGGAATTCAGGTTGATCCTGCACCTACATTAACAGCATGATACAGGTATTCACTGGTGTTAGTGGCATCTGTCCATACAGGGCATGCATAAAAGGCATGGTATTTCCTTTGTGGGTTACATTTGCTGACTCTACAGTTGTTGCAGGCATCCAGTGGGGAACATAGCAAAGGACCACTGTATGCCTATTGCAGGGATGGAACAGGGTGCCATGTCCTGTGTAGTTCACTGCAATCACACCATGGTTACTATCTGTGGTCAATATGCAGGGAACTTCCAACATAGTGGTTGTTGCCTAGCCAAGTGTGTTTGTGTATGAGACATGGGTGGAGAGCGTTCTCTGGATAATACAAGAGTTGCCTATATTGTTCCCCAATCCATAATGTCACATGTAGGGAATGGACTGTCTAACCAGCCTCTCTGCTATTTGACATCTGTTGTCCTTATAAGGTGGACATTGTAACATATAATAGGTCCTCCATATAAGAAATATGCAAAACCAGCCCACAATGAGTCTTGTTATTGGAGAATCACAGCTACCTCCACACAGGATACTGATGACAAACACACACAGAGTCTCCCAGTTGCCATGTCTGGGATTAGAATGCCTACCTAACTAGTACATCACACTATAGCATTGTGCAGTTACAGCACATGTCACGGAGCTTACAGGTTTATTCCTTCACCAAAGGTGCACTTCAAGGTGAATGACATCAGCGGGGTTGACAAAGTAGGGCAATAGAAAGTGTAGTGAGTGTGAATGGCCTCAAAAGCATTGATCCCTACACAGACAAACACACACAGAGTTTCACAGTTGTCATGTCTAGGATTAGAACTCCTACCTAACTAGGTGCATCACACTACATCATTACACAGTTATAGCACATACCACAGAGCTTACAGGGTTACTCCTTTCCCAAAGGTGCATTTCAAGGTGAATGACATCAGCAGGCTTGCCAAAGTAGAGCAATGGAAAGTTTAGTGACTGTGAATGGCCACAAAAGCATTAAGCATTGATCCCTGTACAGACAGACAAACACACACACACATTCACAGTTGCCATGTCTGTGCAGCGGTGCAGTGATGCAGAGGTTAATGCTGTCACCTCACAGCAAGAGGTTCTCTGGTTCAATTCTCGGCTGGGGTCCCTTCTGTGTGGAGTTTGCATGTTCTTCTTGCATTTGCGTGGGTTTCCTCCGGGTACTCCTGTTTCGTCCCACATTCTAAAGACATGCTTTTGGAGCATTTCTCCCCAGGCCTCCGCTGAAAACAGGATCTGTGGAACCTAGCCAGACTTTCCCGGTCAACAAATGTTAAATAAAATAAAAATTAAAAAAAATTCCTACCTAACTAGTACATCACACTACAGCATTATGCAGTTGTAGCACACACCACAGAACATGCAGGGTTATTTCTTCCCCAAAGGTGTATTTCAAGGTGAATGACATCAGCAGGCTTTCCAAAGTAGAGCAATGGGGAGGGTGGTGTGTGTGAATGGGCCATAAACCATTCATCTGGAAGCACACACACAATACTCAGTCACACACAGGTTTGCATTTAACAGGAATGTGTATACAAATACTAGATGAATAATGACTTGTACAGTCATATTACACAGTTATCACAAGCACCACAGACACTATAGTGCTGAGGGATACCAGAAGCAAATGTCTACAGTGATTGACATTTGCACATCATGTGGTTGGGACAGGCCACATGATGGGAAGCTCTTTGTCACTGTCTGTCACTGTCTTCCACACATCTATGTATGTGTAAGTTTGGCCTATTATAGTGTGTTGTCCTTGGATATATGTGTGCATTCCTATCCGATTTGTGTGCAAAGCATGACTGGTATGCAATGTGGGGTGTGTGCACAAACATCTGCAACTGTCAGATATGTATAGTCCACTGTTGTTGCCAGACATGGGCTTCAAGTGTGGGAGCATGCCCAGTATGACCTTCTGTACTGAATGTGTGAATCCATTCCAGATAGGTTGTACTCCAGTGCAGACTTTTCTGCTCTACACCTACAGTTAACAACCTGTTTCTGCAGTATATCTGTAGATAGGTTGACAATATGGGGTCACAATGGGCAAAGGATAGTGGGTTACTGTAAGTAATTGTGTCTGTGCTGCTTCTGCTACATGGTTTTGGTGTTAGCAGAGATATTCAGACATATGTACTGTTTTACACTGTGATGTTTTATGTCATCAACTACTGACAGGTATACATATTTGCTTGCAGTCATTTCTTGGGGAACACAGGCTGAAGGAAGCTGTGCCCAGTATTGTGGTCTTTAGCCTACACATTCTTGCACAATCATGCTATTTTGGAGGGGGGCTGCAGACACTTACTGATGGGTCTATGTAAATGGTTCAGCACCTTGGTACTGTGGTGGCTGAGGATCCCATACTTGTACATCCATCGACGTGACAGTTTGGCCATATCCTGCTGTGGCCATACCTCACAACTGTACAGATTCACACAGGTTAACCAGAAGCAGGGCTCATATTTCTGGTCATTATCCCTTTGCATTGAGGTTTATGAGCAGGTTTGTAGCCACCCATTCCTGTGTTTGCAGGCAGGGATAGTATGCGCATACAGCTGAATTTCTGACTTCACTCACTTCATGGCGTCCATGTTTCTACCCCACCCTCTGTAATTCTATCCTCATTCCGACCATTATGAAAATGTTATCTGATAAATATCCCTGTAGTTATCACTTCATCCCAGCAGTATTTAAGGGTTGGTCCACAGTTCATACAGTGGAACATGGTGGACATGCTACTGGGATTTGTCAACATGACCTTGCATTTGGGTTCTGTGGACTATGTTATGTTGTTATTTATGAGTCCAGACATAACATACATTGGCAGTACAGGTGAGATACAGGCCTTTGACAGAGGACTGTAGGGCATTTGGTAGTGATGCAGGCCATCCGTAGCAGGCCGGTGCATTGTTTCACTCCTACAGTCTAAGGCTGCAAGCCACTATATTCTCCTGGGGTGACAAGGTAGGTGTGCAAAGTATCCAAAAGTCTCCCAACAAGGCAAAGCGAGACAGTCTGTAGATAAAATATCAATGAACCCAAAAACAGAGTAACACTGTAAGAAGGCACAACATCCAAACATGTAAATACAAGTATAAAACTCCTTTATTGTGAAATGGTAAGCGCTTTCACGGTTGAACAAAACCACTTCATCAGACAAGGAATGATGAAACTAAACACCTTATATACATACACAATAAAATCAATTAAAATTCCCTCCAAAACTCTTAAAGGGACATGAACAAAAATCAGCCCTTGCCTAGCTTCTTCATTTTCAATATGGGCTTGACAGATAAAGATTCATTCAAGCCATATTGTTTATGTGCTGCAAATCTAAAAATCCACTGTAGCTCAGTACTTTCAGTACTTTCAGTATTAGACACAATGGGGCCTAATCTGTTAAATTTATGCATGACATGAAGGACTTGAAAAAGGAACCTATGGTCAGATACATATTCTAATGTGTGGGAGTCGTGATAGCTTCCGGGTCTGCCAGCACACACATTCATTATAATGCCCTGGGCATTGCACACGACCTGGCAGTTGATGGAGGGGAAGCCCTTGCAGTTTATGTGGACTCTGCCCCACTCACTGGGTGGTGCTTTAATTTATATGTACGTGCAGTCTATAGCACCCACTACCTCAGGGTATTCTGCTATCTGGTGGAAGAGACTCATATTGCTGGTCAACGCCTCACGGGTGTTGAGGAAATATAAGTGCTCACCAGCATGTGCTGATATGGCATCCAGGAACTGGTGGAGTACCCTGGATGCTGATACCTATGAGATTCCCCATGATATCCCCAGCTGACCTTTGGAAGGTACCTGTGGCTAGTATTCTTAGGCCTACACATGCCTTGGTATCCACTGGGATGGGTTCCCCTCTGTTAGTTCTGTGTGTGAGGTGTGGCCGGCACAGCTCAACAATTTGCTGTAGAAGGTCCCTGTTCATCCTATAAGTGCTCCAATATCTCCAGCTCATGTAGGCCCTGTTAGGTTACCCTGGGTCTGTGCACTCTTCTCCTTCTCCTCACTGTGGGTTGGTCATCAGCATTCTCATTCTCACCACCCTCAGCCTCTTCCACATGTTGATTTGTGAGAGTGAATGCAGCCCCTATCATTTTGTTGCTTTTGTTAGGTAAAATTTACCCATTTGTGTACACTGGTGGTGTAGAGTTTGTGGGAAAAACCAGAGTGAAAGATGTTCGGATAGTTTATAGTAGTGTGCTGGGCTGGGCTCCTGGCTGTGTAACTGGCTGATTCTGATACATTTCACCTTCCAGCTATGCTAGTTCTCCTTCATTACCTTCCTACTGCTGTTTTCCCTTCCTATTGCCTTCCTGTTTAAGCCCCGAGGTGCGTCGCACAAACCCAGTGCTCAGATGTGAATGGAGCTGCTATTTCCTGGTTTAATTTTTGTTTTTTTGTTTAAAAGCCAGTGTGTGGCATGCATACCCGTTTAGGCAATGTAAAGTGTGATTGGGAGCTTCAGACACACACCCTTCCTTAGCTCTGCTAAGCTAAGGGCAAACCCGAGCCACAGAGCTCCAGTAATCTTACAGTATGCCTGACACACCCCTCTATGATGTCAGCTAACTTTTAGGCTTGCACCATGGTTTTCCTGCACCTACACAGTTGGGTGCAGGCTAGTCATGAGGGGAAATCTGTGATTCAGTATTATTCCCCTCATTTGCATAGAATTGCCTGCTAATGCCTAGATACAAGTCTGACACTGAGCCTTCCCACTTAGCAACTACTATTCACTGGCCTTGTTGTCTTCTGCCTGCCATTGACTGTAATGGCAAAATTATGATTTTGCTGAAAAAGCTTTTTTCAAGGTTTTACTTTTCTTTTCTGGCTGATCCTGTTTGTGCGCTGGTGCCCTATGCTTAAATGGCTGAAATTGACCAAAAAAAAATTAAAAGTTAATTATTTTTATTTTGCAACTGCTTTCCATGCCAATTGCCATATATTTAGCCATTGGCATGCTTTTCACATTATATACACCTTTTATTTGGAGCTGTTATGGCTCCATTTTGTAGTTTGCAGAAATGTACTCAGTTACTAACCGAGTACATTTCTACAGGTTACACTAATCCTGCACAGATGATTGCCAGCTTCCTGGATCATTAATTCACCTCATTTGCATGGTTTTCACCTGCAAATGGGGTAATTAGCATACAGGAGCTGTGTCCATGCAGGAATAGTGCAGGAGCACTCATGCAAGTCCCGGGAGCTTGTTCCTGGATCTTTTAGTGGCTATATTGCCTCCAGCAGCTCTTGCACTATTCCTGCATGCCGTGCAGAGCTTGCTGAATCCTCAGGAATGTGTTCAAACCATTTTCCCTAAGTGCTAATTTCTTGCATTAATGAATTTTTGCTGTCTTCAAAAAACAGTTCATCAAATGAATACACAGATAATTTTTTTCATTTCAGCCCATGAATTAATATCCTGTCTAGCTACATAACTATATTGACTACTCACTAAGGACTGCAGGCCCTCCATTTTATTTCTAAACTCATTTTAATATACCAATATTTCATTTTAACTTTTTCCTATTAATTTAAATAAGTCAACTTGTAGATTATGTACAAATAGGAACATTTGTAGGCACAAATCTCACACTTTTTTAAAAAGTTCAGTAAACAGTATTGTCACATTGAAAGTTCAACAGGTTTATGGCTAGGCATCTTTCAATAAATTTGTTGGTACCACCGTTCACAAAGTTACTGGAATCTATATCTTCTCCTTGGTCTTCTGTCTTAAAATGTGCCCGTCTTCTCATATTCAGTTTTGCCTGCACTGCATCATCTTCAGTAATCTCTGAATGTGTTTCCCCTCTAAAATAAACCAAGCAATTGCTAGATTTACTGTTTAAAAAAAAAACATTTAATGTACCTGCTGATGAATAGGCTGTTTTGTTATTGGGCTCTTTACCAACAACATTTAGCAAGTTCACTGGACATTGTTGCCAAGAAAAAAAAATCTAAGTATTGTCAGAATAATGCTGATCTCTTAAGAGCTTTATCCTCTGTTTGCTGTAACTGTTTTCTTAAAGTAATCACATTCCTGCTACACTTAAGCTTGTTTACCATCAAAAAATGCCACTCGAGGTTTTGCTTTTATATTTGCTTCTAAGTCCTTAATTCAGTGACTATTCTACTATGCCTTCTTTCACTGGCTTCAAATGACACCTTTATCAAGTCTGTTATACAGCTCAGTTAACCCATTTTCCAATAAATCATTTATCTTCATTTGCAAATAAGTAAGCTGGCCATTTCCCACATATGACCCTATAAGGATTGTGTCTAATTCAAAATATTTTAACAGGTTTAATTTGTTATAAAAACATTAAGTCCTTTTTCTCAAATGTTTTAACCAGTTTGTGGTACTGGCTACTGGGCTGCAGCACCTCATAAATGCACAGATTATATATATAGCATTTTATTATTAATTATTTTCATTTAAAATAAAAACTGGAAAACTATGCATGCATAGAGTTCTTTGTACTGTTAACAAAAACAGCAAAAGAAAGAAAGAAAGAAAGAGGCCAAATTGGCTAGGCAGTTTTCTAAAACAGCGAAATGTTAGACTTATAACAAAAAAGAAGAACATGTTAACATCTTATTATTGATTTTCCTGCATTTTGGAAGTCGCAGAAATGCTGCAACTGAGGAAGTTGACTGCACTACTGTAGGAAGAAGTGAGGAGCTACTTACTATTGAATCTGGCTGTCTCAGATGACTGTGGCAGCCTGAAAAATAAAAGAAGTAGACAGGGACACAGAAGTGTAAGTGCAAAAGTAACTCCCCAGGCTTCACTAATCTTCCATGCAGGAATAAGTTATTCCTACACAGAAATGACCATTTAAGTGCAGCAGGCAGTGCACCATGCATATTTATGAAAGCGTGCTGCCTGTGCTCCTAAAATAACATGGAGCCATGGACGAGTGCAGGGTGTGTGTCTGAGAGCAGAGCTCTTACAATATACATGCCCCTGCACTCAAGAATTGCCATTTGGCAATTAAAATGAGCGAGAATGCTCATAGCATCTCAAACACGTCAGGATAGCTATCAAATGTACAGATGCATGCAGAAATCCACAGCAATATGTTGAATCTGTCCCTCCATTTGTTCCCGCAGCATTTCAGTGTTTGTCCAGAATTTGTACTCCAAGAGGTTGAGAGGTATGCCCACTGTGAAGCAGAAAGCTAGCAAAATAACAGGTGTAGCAGTAGTAGGGATATTGTGAACGGTATAGATAAAAGAATACTACAAGATCTTTTTTTAGAAAAGTGATAAAGTTTAACAGTAGCTGCTTGGGTCTGCCCATTGCTAAGCTACACATAGTCCAGTTTAAATAGCACAAGAAGTTAAATAGCAAGTTTCATTCAATAGAAGCAATAGTGTAGTGTTTTGAGCGTATGCTTTGTGAACAATCATTCCCAGTTTGATCCTCACTGTAGCAAATTCTCATTTTACATGTGAAAGCAATTCATAAACAATTATTTTGTGTATAACCTACTAAATAACATATATTTGTGAACTGGAGTACTGCATTAAGTCCAGATGTGAGGTGTCATTATAATAAAGTGGTGAAATCCCCAGATAAACACAAGTGCCCCATACAGTATACTTACACATGAATCAGGGATACTAAACAAATCTATAATATGTAATGAATGATAAATCAATGCCATACAGCACATAATGTGTAAAATTAAAAATAAGCCGAGATAAGTACTGCAAACCTCTTTCCTATCACCCCTTTTTCTTTTCTTTTAAAGAAATTAGTGTGGTGTTAAGTGGGATTAAGCACTTTTAAGCAGTAGTAAGCAAGTTTAATCCTATTTGCATGGGGGTAAGCAATGCCTCCTCAGAATAAGCAATATTTAGGCTAAATCTCTGTAAGCATATTTAACTGGAAGGTAGCCTTGCTTACTGTCGCGCAAACCCACACAAATCCACTTACAACTGCTTAAAAGTGTCTTAGTCACTCTGTATCCAACAGCCCTTGTTCTGCCCAGCAGCAAAGTAATCAGCCTTTGCAAGTCTCGAACCCAGGACCCTGCACACCATAGCCACAGTAAATTGCCACTATGCCATATGAGCTGTACCTAGCATTGAAGTATTGTCAAACATATCATGCAGCACAGTCATTCAACATTAGGGAAAATGTTTTTATATATGTCGATGTATGTGTGTGTGTGTGTGTGTGTGTGTGTGTGTGTGTGTGTGTGTGTGTGTGTGTGTATGTATGCATACATACATATATATATATATATATATATATATATATATATGTGTGTGTGTGTGTGTGTGTATATGTGTGTGTGTATATATATATATATATATATATATATATATATATATATATATATATATATATATATATATATATATATAGATAGATATACAGACATATATAGATCTATATATGTAGGCAGACAGATATATATATATATATATATATATATATATATATATATATATATATATATATATATGTATGTATATATATATATATATATATATATATATAAAACTAAAATATAATTATAAAACATACATTGTATATATGTATATACACACATATAAATGTGTAGTGCAATCGCACACCTGAATCACATCCTGAACTTCTCACTTCAAAAGATATAAGTACCTATAGATATGTAGAAGAGTAGATGTAGAGGGTGCACAGTATATCCAACAGCCATACGTCCTGTATTTGCTACCTGTTAAAATGTCCAGTGTGTCAGTCATTCCCACAAATGATAATATTTGCATGAAACATATACCCACACACAATGCAAAGGACATGACACCACACACATGTATGCATACACAGAAACATTTATTTGTATACTATTGAAATGTTTATGCCATTTGTTACAGGTACATGAACTATGACACCATTGTATGTGAATGTAGTATGTGGTCTGTAATAATGGGACAAATGATTTTGAAGGCTTGATATGTGCCATCAAGACTAGCTGTAATGATGTCCTGCTGAACAACTGCTATGGACATAGCATCTGGCCCTGTGGGCAGTGGGCCATACCTGTCAACTGTGTGGATCTGCACAGAATGACAAGATATAACTCATCATAATGTCTGCAGAACAGTCATGCCAATGTGAAATGTATCATGCACAAATGTCATAGATTTGTAATAGGCCTATCTACAATCTGTCCCTATATATATCCCCTAATTTGAGGCTGTGTCCACATGCGATACTCTGTGTTGTAGCAAGGCAGAACAGTGCAGCAGTTCAGGAAGGAGTGTCAGAGTGTGGACCTCATGTCTGAGGTCTCTCTCTCTCTCTATATATATATATATATATATATATATATATATATATATATATATATATATATATATATATATATATAGAGAGAGAGAGAGAGAGAGAAAGATTTGTATCACTACACTGAATGACCATTTCACTGACACCCATTTCACTGAGACAAAATCACCTATGGTTCATTTCATTGAAAGTTAATTTCATCCAAAGCCCATTTCATTTAAATGTAGTGGTCTTAGGCACATCAAAGGTATATCTCCTGTTCCCCACTATAGTCTGATATTGGTGTTAGTAGATATATTTAGGGATTGTGGTGGGCACACTCCCCACAATGGGGGGTTGTGGCTGGTGTAGACCCCCACATAAGTTGGTTTTCTGTTGTCTGGTGTTGTTTTACATTATATGGTAAAACCCAACTTGGTGTGGGGCTATGCCCCCCACACCACCCCTAACTATAAATACTAACACCAGGATTGCTCTACAGTGGGGAAAAGGACATATACCTTTGACTTGTCTTACAGTACTACCTGTCGGTGAAATGATTATTAGGTGCAATGAATGTTAGGTGACATTAACCTTAGGTGAGTTTGTCTCAGTGAAATGGGTGTCAGTGAAATGGTCTTTAAGTGAAGTGATACAAATCTGTATATATACATATATAAAAAATGTCCCTACTGTTGAATAACTGTGCTGTATGATATGCTTGGTACCACCTCACACATACCTGCAGCCCAGATGGCTTACTGGTAAATATATGTGGTTATGGTGTGCAGGGTCCTGGGTTACACACCTGCAAGGACTGATAATATATATGTTGGCCAGAACAAGGGCTGTTAGATACATAGTGATTAAGGCACCCGTAAGCACATGTTAGTGGGTGAAAAATGGGCAGTCATGTATGGTGTGAAATTTGTGTTGGTAACACATTGCCCTGTGTGTGTTAAGGTGAGAGTGGAATGTTAGGGAAGGATAGTAGGTACATATGGGGAGGTATGGTGGTTTGGACAAAACAGCATACAGGGTTAGTGTATGACACATGTGGTGGGTAAACACCTTGGACAGGGAGGGGTGTTTGGAAATAGGAAGCCTTATACAGGTCAAATGGAAATACTGGGGCTGAGCTCCCCACACATAGGCAGTCACCATTGCACCTTCACGGCCCTGAAGGTGGCTGTACTGGGGGCTGAGCAGTAGGAGCAGGCTGAACATCTGCATGTGACACGAGGACATTACAGTTGTGTTGCTGGTCACACAATTCTCTGTAGAGCTCCCTATACACCAGACCCTGGACATGACGTCAGGTTACAGGATCCTGTCTGTGTGCACTCCTGGGGGGGCACAGTCCCCATCCCCTGAGGTGGGTCCACCAAAGCCCCCTAACACACACACACACACATGATGTCAACCAAATGGCTCACCCTAGGTTTTTGGCAAACTCACACCACACTCTGTGCATAAGATGATATCTGTGGCACATCCCTGTCATCCATACCATCGATGCAGGGACAGGCTGCTATGGTTCTGATGCACAGGGTGAATGTTTGAAGGTGCATCAATGTAATGCTGTGTAATATGTTTTCAGAAGGCAAGTTTAATGCTTACATGTCAGGATCTGTTGCTGTGTAGGCATGATGCAATATAGCTGGTATTACCACTGACTGATAGTGGTCTCCATAATGTATTCTGTTTCTGTTGGAGGTGTGTATGTGTCATCAGGAGTTTGGTCTGCTGTTGTGTCCTACAAGGGGTTTGGCACTGTGGTGACATATTTTGACTGTGTCATATCCTGGGTACAGTTGCACACAGGTAATAGGTCTGTTTAATAATTACTGCATGTGCCAAATGGCTGATAGGTCTGAGGGATGTATACACCTGAGTGCATGGTGGCTGATGTCAGCAGCACATCTACAGTGGACAATGTACAGTGTACTGGGTGGCTCACACCACATGTTTTCATAAAACAGACACACACAGAGGCTTTGGTGTTGATGTTATACACACACATTACTGTACACATTGATGTACTGCATTTGTCAGGGAACACATTTTAGCCTATTAATTCCACCAAGACATAATAGGAAAACATCACAGCAGTACATAATCAGTCTGCTACTTTAATGTAATCAAAGATGGTACTGGCAGAGTATGTGTCCCCTTCTCATATTTACAGTAATCCTGACATTGGTAAACATGGGTGTGCTGGTGTGTGTGGCACAGCCCTACACTTTGGAGGTTGTGGAGTGGTGTACAGCTGCACATCATGTGATTGATGACTACCTAACCTGTTAACATACACTGTACAGTATTACAGCAGACTAAGCATCGGGATACACACAACAATAACCCCAATGAGGGTGGCTGTGTCCACAACATTAACAGCCAACCATATATACCAACTCCAGTATCAATGTTCAGCTCTACAGTGGGAAAGAGGGCATGTACACATCTACCACCTGTTTTGATGGAAATAATTCCCATCACAGGAGCCCTTTGAAATGTCATCATATGCCAGTCAGTTCATGGACAGATGACCTCCTATGAGATGTATAGTCAGTGAACTGAAGTAGATCCCTTCAAATACACACACATGTACTTGGCAACACTGACAGTAGAACCCCTACCTAGGTACGTATTGATAATAATGTTTTTGGTGCAATTGTACACAACACACAGCTGTAGGATGAGGTGTTTCCTGAGTCTCTTTTTAGGTGAGTAACATCACTAGGCCTTGTACAGTATAGTAATGGGGGATGTACTGGGTGTTACCGGACAACACATAGTATGCCATACTGTCATAGACACAATGACAGACACATTACAGTCATAGACACATCTGACAAACCTGGTTTACCAGTGCAAACTACCGTGTCAGTGAGTCCATTCTGTTAGAGATACCTTGCACACACCACAGGCATCATTGGCCTGTATAGTATACTCAGTTACATGTATGGCTGATGGTGATAGTGGTCCTCATACAGTGGGCCGTGGAACATGTGCTGTGGGTACAATGGTGTCACAACAGTATACCCAACACCCACACCACACATTGGGTATGTTGCTCACTGACACCCATGATAATACTCTGACATACCCACAATCACACATTGACCAGGACTGCAAGACAAACCCTTGTCTATCTCAACAGTCCTACTACAGGGATATGCATTTATTGCACATGCCACTGGGATAGTAGAGTTATTGTTTGTCATGGCTCTCTGAATGTCAATGACATTACTATGCCTTACAATCTATGGGCAGTTGCATTGTATTTAGACAATGTGGCCTCAAAATTATGTATCCTACAAATATACACACTTACACACATACACACACTTGCCAGGACTCAGATGGTAACCCATGGCTATCTAGCCATTTGTATAACAGTGTTGTGCTAGTACTGCAAGCTCCAGATAGCCCACAGGGTGGAGAGTGTGACAAGGTACATGTAAGGTGCAGTACAGCAGCGGACATTTCTAACTATGGAAATGGAGGGTGCAGTGTGTAAAGAGGTGCAAGGGGAATTATCAACAGCAGGTTTACAAACGCACAAACACTGTTATTATCAGCAATGCAGAGTAACACATATGTTGGTACTGGGTCCAATAGGTGCAGGTGCTCCTAGGTCTATACCAGGATATTGTCCATGGATGGATGAGAAGAGTGGGGATGTGGGTATAGTGTCATCATACCTGACATTTGTCAGCAGGCCATCTATCAAATGATGCCACATAACTGATTCCTCAGAGTAACAGTTACATGCAACATCCAATCATATGGTTGTCTCTTGCAGAGGCCCTGTGAGGTGCACCAGCTGACCTGTATGCAAACTATATTACATAACATGGCCAGT
>NC_056746.1:1424188364-1424198364 GCF_019279795.1 Protopterus annectens | reverse complement strand
CTTATTAGGTGACTATTGTCCCAAAGTACTTCTATGGTAAGGAACATCATCAGCCTTTGTAAATACTAGCATTGGGTGACATAGTCGGTGAGAGTTTACAAAAATTATTTCACCTAATCACACATTTTCATTCTCCAGTGGTGGGGTTCAAACCACTATCTAACAACCTTTACAGGTCATTACGTTACCCATGTACCACATGCACCACTGTCCTGACATAGTTGGGGCATCACAACAGGTACTTGTAAGGTGGATGCTTACTGCAGGACTGCTAGAGTCAGGCTCTGAGATGTGTACTGGCTGTAAATGGGGCCAAAATCATTGATGAAGACACACACTTACATATGTACCTACATAAACACATGACACAGATGAGATTCAAACCCCTAGCTATGTAACATTAGCACTCTTCAAGAAAAATCTTGACGATTTAATGGGAGATAGGAAATTCACCCCAGGGATCACTTCTGTGGCTCTGATTGACAAGGGCACAGGAAAATAATTTTCTTGGGTGTCAAAAGCCAGGGTACCATTTGGCTAGGCTTATATAGGCCATAGGGCCAATAGCTTAGTACCTACCTATGAACCTATGAACCTATTTTGTTCTGCACTTACAGCACGCACCATGGGCCTTCTAGGGCTTGCTTCTGTCCAAAGGTGTATTTGAAGGAGAATGACATCAGCAGGCTTGGTAAAGTAGGGTAATGAGAGGTGTTGTGAGTGTGACTGACCTCAAAATTATTAAACTCTATGTATACTCACACACACAGTTGCCATGTCAGGGATTAGAACTCCTACCTGACTAGTAAGTTACACTACAGCATTATGCAGTTATCTCATGCGCCACTCAGATTATAGGGCTAACCTTTGTCCAAAGGTGTATTTCAAGGTGGATGGCATCAGCAGGCTTGGTAAAGTGGGGCTATTGGAGGTGATGTGACTGTGAATGGCCTAAAAATCATTAATCTCTACACACAAACACACACAGTTTTCATATCTGGGATTAGAACTCATACCTGACTAGTAAGTTACACTACAGCATTATGCAGTTATTGCATGTGCCATGCTGATTATCGGGCTAGCCTTTGTCCAAAGGTATATTTCAAGGTGGATGACATCAGCAGGCTTGGTAAAGTGGGGCTATGGGAGGTGTTGTGACTGTGAATACCCCAAAAATCATCAGTCACTGCAAACAAACACACACACAGTTTCATAGTTGCCATATCTGAGATTAGAACTCCTACTGGACTAGTACATCACACTATAGCATTATGCAGTTATCACATGCGCCACGCAGATTATAGGGCTAGACCTTCTCCAAAGGTGTATTTCAAGGTGGATGACATCAGCAGGCTTGGTAAAGTAGGGCTATAGGAGGTGTTGTGACTGTGAATAGCCTAAAAATCATTAATCTCTACGCACAGTTTCACAATTTCCATGTCTGAGATTAGAACTCCTACCTGACTAGTAAGTTATACTACAGCATTATGCATTTACAAGTGTAGCCCTTATCCAAGGGTGTGTTTCAAGGTGAATGACATCATCAGCCTAGATAAAGTAGGGAAATGAGAAAGTGTCTATGAATGGCCACAAAATCATTGGTCCCTAAACACACAAACACACACACAAAGTTTTATAGTTGCCTTGTCTGGGATTAGAACTCCTACTTAACTAATACGTCACACTATAGCATAACACAGTATTGCACATGCCACAAAACTTATAGGGCTACTCCCCCTTATCCTAAGGGGTATTTCAAGGTGAATGGCATCAGCAGCCTTTTTAAAGAAGGGCAATGGGTGGGGTAGTGTCTATGAATGGCTTCAAAATCATTGATCCCTACACACACACAAAGTTTCACAGTTGCCATGTCTGGGATTAGAATTCAAACCAAACTATAGCATTACACAGTTATTGCACGTGTAATGGAGCTTATAGGGTTAGCCCTTATCCAAAGGTGTATTTCAAGGTGAATGACATCAGCAGCCTTGCTAAAGTAGGGCAATGGGAAGTGTAGTGTCTATAAATGGCCTCACAATCATTGCTCCATACACACACAAACACAAATTTTTACAGTTGCCATGTCTGGGATTAGAACTCCTACCTAACTAGTACATCACACTATAGCATTACACAGTTATCGCAAGTGCCACGGAGCCTATAGGGCTACCCCACCCTTATCCGAATGTGCATTTCAAGGTGAATGACATCAGCAGCCTTGCTAATGTAGGGTAATGGGAGGGATAGTGTCTATGAATGGCCTCAAAATCATTGCTCCCTATACACACAAACACACAAAGTTTCATAGTTGCCATATCTGGGATTAGAATTCCTACCTAACTAATACATCACACTATAGCATTACACAGTTATCACATGCACAATGGAGCTTATAGGGTTAGCCCTTATCCAAAGGTGTATTTCATGGTGAATTGCATCAGTAGCCTTGCTAAAGTAGGGCAATGGGAGGTGTAGTGTCTATGAATGGCTTCAAAATCATTGCTCCCTACACATGCAAACACAAATTTTCAAAGTTGCCATGTATTAGAACTCCTACGTAACTCGTATGTCACACTATAGCATTACGCAGTTATCACATGCACCACGGAGATTATAGGGCTAGCTGTTATCCAAAGGTGTATTTCAAGGTAAATGACATCAGCAACCTTGCTAAAGTAGTGCAATTTCTTGTGTCTATGAATGGCTTCAACATCATTGCTCCCTACACACACAAAGTTTCACAGTTGCCATGTCTGGGATTAGAATTCCTACCTAATACATCACACTATAGCATTACACAGTTATCATATGCACGATGGAGCTTATAGGGTTAGCCTTTATCCAAAGGTGTATTTCAAGGTGAATGACATTAGCAGCCTTGCTAAAGTATGACAATGGGAGGTGTAGTGTCTATGAATGGCCTTAAAATCATGTCTCCCTACACACACAAATGCAAATTTTCACAGTTGCCATGTTTGGGGTTAGAACTCCTACCTAACTAGTACATCACACTATAGCATTACACAGTTATCACATGCACCATGGAGCTTATAGGGCTAGCTGTTATCCAAAGGTGTATTTCAAGGTAAATGACATAAGCAACCTTGCTAAAGTAGGACAATGGGGTAGTGTCTATGAATGGCTTCAAAATCATTGCTCCCTACACACACAACATTTCACAGTCGCCATGTCTGAGATTAGAACTCCTATATAACTAGTACATCAAACTATAGAATTACACAGTTATTGCACTTGCCATGGACCTTACAGAGTTGTTTATCTAAAGGTGTATTTCATGGTGAATGACATCAGCAGCCTTGTTAAAGTAGGGAGTGGAAGGGATAGTGTCTATGAATGGCCTCAAAATCACTGCTCCCTACACACACAAACACACAGAGTTTCAGAGTTGCCATGCCTGGGATTAGAACTTCTACCTAACTAGTACATCACACTTCAGCATTATGCAGCTATTGCGCGCCACAGAGATTATAAGGATGCTCCTTATCCAAATAGGTATTTCAAGATGACTGACCTCAGCTGGCTAGCTAAACTAGGGCAATGGGAAGTGTACTGTGTGTGTGAATAATCCATTCCTCTGGAAACACACACAACACTCAGCCATGTACAACTTTACATATGCCAGGACTGTGTATATGACTGCAAGATGAATAATGACTTGTACTGTCATGTTACACAGTTATCACAAGCACCACTAACACTATAGGTCTGAGGGCTGCCAGAAGTAAATGTCTACAGTGATAGACATTGGCACATCATGTGATATTGGCCAATTGGATGGGTGGTGGGTGGGACAGGCCTCATGATGGGAAGCTCTTTGTCATTGTCTCTCTCTTCACCACATCTCTGTTTGTGTATGTCTGACCTATTATAGTGTGTTGTTCTTGGATATATGTGTGTATTCCTATCTGATGTGTATGGAAAGCATGACTGGTGTGGAATCTGGTGTGTGTGCACAGACATCTGTAACTGACAGATATGTATAGTCCACTGTTGTTGCCAGACATGGGCTTCATTTCTGTTAAGTGTGGGAGCATGCCCAGTATGAACCTTCTGTATATTGTTGTCAGTCATGGCCTTTATTTCTCTAAGTGTGGGAGCATGCCCAGTATGACCTTCTGTACTGAATGTGTGAATCCATTCCAGGCAGGTTGTACTCCAATGCAGGCATTTGGGTTCTACACGTACAGCTAGCAACCTGTTTCTGCAGGATATCTGTAGATAGGTTGACAATATGGAGTCACAATGGGCAAAGGATAGTAGGATACTGTAACTAACTGTGTCTTTGCCGCTTCTGCTACATGGTTTTGGTATTAGCAGAGATATTTAGACATATGTACTGTTTTACACTGTGATGTATTATGTCATCAACTACTGACAGATATAGTTATTCACTTGCAGTCATTTCCTGGGAAATACAGGATGAATGAAGCTGTGTCCAGTATTGTGGTCTGCAGCCTACATATTCTTGCAGAATCATGCCATTCTGGAGGGGGAGCTGCAAACACTTGCTGATGGGTCTGTGTAAATGGTCCAACACCTTGGTACTGTGGTGGCTGAGGATCCCATGCTTGTACATCTATCGATGTGACAGTATGGCCATATCCTGCTGTGGCCATACCTCTCAGCTGTACAGATTTACACAGATTACACAGAGGCAGGGCTCATATATCAGGTCATTTCACCTTCACATTGTGGTTTATGAGCAGGTTTGTAGCCAACCATTTTTCGGTTTGCAGGCAGTGATAGTATGGGCACACATCAGAGTTTCAGACTTCATACAGTATATGGCATCCATGCTTCTACCCCCCCCCCCCGTTATTCTATCCTCTTCCTAACATTATGCGAGTGATATCTGATAAGTATCCCTATAGTTATCACTTCATCCTAGCAGTATTGTGGGGTTGGTCCACATTTTATGCAGTAGGACATGGTGGACATGCTACTGGGATTTGTCGATATGGCCTTACGTTAGTCTTCTGTGGACTGTGTTGTGTCGTTATTTAGGACTCCATGAGATAACATACACTGGCAGAAAGGGTGAGACACAGTCCTTTGACAGAGAACTGTAGGCCATTTGGTAGTGATGCAGGCCATCTGTAGCAGGCCAGTGCATTCTGTCACTCCAACAGTCCCAGGCTGCATGCCACTGGATTATCCTGGGGTGTCAGGGTAGGTGTGCAAGGTGTTAATGGCAATAGTTTTTGTCATAATTAATCCATTGGTGTGGATGCTGGCAGAGTGCTGCTTAGAGCTAGGGACACACCTGCATGGGACACCTCTTCAGCATACTGCATTCTGTGGGTATTCCCATACACAAGTGGGAGTTATATTGTACTCGTTGCCAACAGCAGAGATATGACCTGTGATGAACCTGTGGCTGATGGTGGGGTGAGCTGAGTGCATGTGTGCTATGGAAGCTTCTTGCAGCTGACTCACAGATATATGTGGGTCATTCCCCTTATGCTGGTTTGTGCAGTGACATCAGTGGTTTCTCAGTGCTTCATAGCTGTGCCTTTTGTGGTCTGCCAGTGATTGACCAGACTACATCATTATTCCATACTACTCAGACAACTAATGTGCTGCTAACCTGTATGTACAATTCCAAAGGTGTAGCATTTGACAGTAACATTTTATACACTCTCTGTCTAGGTTACTTCCACCTGCGTACTGTGTGTATGTCTAGGTCCACATTTATGCTATGCCCATCTTTCAGATGGTGACAGATATTACATCTGAACAATTACTATGGATTACTGCTGTATTGGGTCTTGTTGGGATGAATTGTGTTTGGCACTGCATTTGTTAGAACTTGGCCCTGTCATCTACGGTACTGGCCAGAGGTCACTGGGACACAACCATCCATGCCTACAAGCTGACCAGTTTCACACAATATACAACACACAACAGCCTAACACACAGAGCCCTGCATATTGTACACATGCAACAATCTATCATGCTAATTTGGCCAGCTTAGGTAATCTGTACACCACTGTTATTATACCCACACGTACATGTTACTACATTTCTACATAGGATTGTGGGGAGGGGGGCACACCTGATAACTGTAAACATTTGCTATGACTGTACTGGTATTTCAGGCACTCTGTTGGCTTCCATTTCATTCTGTATTCTGACCTATCATGTAGATTAGATACATATCAGTGTAGTACAGATCTTAGGTTTTATTGACCACATTTCAGTTTCAGACATCTTACCCTTCAGAACTAACATCCAACTTCCTGACCTGTTGTAGTCTGTCTGGGTAGTTCTGGAGGGGGGAGGGGGCTGTTCTCCATTGCCATCAATCGGAGGCCTTAGCACAGCCATTCTTTGTGGTCATCTACACCTGTCCTGCTGGCTGAGACTGTTGCTGGGTATGTGAACATTTGGCCCACCAAATGTCCTGCAGTGGGATTTGTCACCTTCTCTAGTACTGCCTACTATGTTGACACCAGTATTTGTTATGGATTTCATGCTGCCCATATAGGTGTCTTCTGTCTACTGCCATCCCATTCAGCCACCCGATTCCCTTGCATACTCACATCCATACCAGAGATACAAGTAGCAGAACATACTACTCCATTCAGCAATTGATAGTGAGAGTGACTTACCTTGTGGCAGTGTCAATATTGAGGATGGTGCTGGAGGGCTGATTATGTCAAATGCACATAGTACACTCTCTATACATGGTTAAGCACAGGTAGTGTCATGTTTGGCATTCCTTTTACTGTATATTTGAGTCAGAGAGAGGTGTCATTCCCTGGGTTCCTAACATGTCAGTGTATGTGCATTGCCTCTTTACCAAGGCCTGGGAATACTGGGAATGCCTTCTTCTGCCTACAGGGGCATGTTCAGGTTGTCCCTCCTCTGAGTCACTCGGTGCCTCTGCTGGCCTTGGCAATGGTGGGGTCTGTGTGGTCCTGCCCTGTGCTGTTCCTGCTACAGGATCATATTGAGTAGCATGGCACATACAATGACAATTTGGGTACATGTAGCTGCAAAATACTGCAAGGCTCCACTGGATATGTCTAGACACTGGAACCGTGACTTGAGCATCCCAAACACACACTCTATTATGATTCTGGTTTGTGCGTGTACCTCATTATGGAGTTCTTGTTTGTGTGTGTTTGCGTTTCTGATGGGTGTCATTATCCATGGCTCCAGTGCGTAACCAGCAACCCCCACTAGATGGCAATATGGGATTTCCCCACTGGCAAATCTCTTACAGCTGGGTCATATGCCAGATGTGGGAATCATGATAGCTTCCAGGGCTGCCAGCGCACACATTCATTATAATGCCCTGGGCATTGCACATAACCTGCCAGCTGATGGAGGGGAAGCCCTTGTGGTTTATGTAGACCCTACCCCGCTTACCGGGGTGTGCTTTGATGCATATGTGCGTGCAGTATAGCACCCACTACCTCAGGGTTCATAGGTTCATAGGTTCATACTAGGCTATCTGCCCTAGTGCATTTATAAGCCTAGCCAGAGTGTGTTTGACTTTTGCCACCCATTTTAAATGAATTTTGCTATGCCCTTTTTCGAGGTTAGTATACTGTGCCACTGTCTAACAATGACACAGAAGTGATACCCGGGGTAAACTTACGATCTCCCATCCACTCATCAAGATTCCTCTTGAAGAGAGTCAATGAGGGACTCTGCCTAACCTGGACTGGGATTTTATTCCAGAGTGAAGGGAGCCTCTGGGTTATGAATCTGTCCCTCCAGCATGTCCTATTTATTTCAGCGCTGAGGTTCAAGTCTCTCAAGCACGTAGCTCGATGGGATTTGGATTTTCTGAGGTGCAGCATGTCCATTAATTTCGGGTTGGACATGGCTTTATACGTCAGGCACAGATTGCCTCTGAGCAGGCGGTATGCCACTGAGTAGAGCTGGAGTTTCTTTAACCGGGCAGCATATGGCATCTGTTTCAGCCCTTTGATCCTCTTGGTGAGGTACTTTCGGGGTATTTCCAGTTGCTGCAGGTGTCTGGTAAGGTACATCCCAAAAGGGGCATTGTACTCAATTATGGGCCTGATGAGGGATGAGTAAAGAGGCACGATGACCTCCCCTGATCTAGATGTGAATCCCTTCATGATTAGGTGGGCTATATAAAATGTTTTTCTAACCACTTTGGCCACATGGTTTGCAAATGAGAGATTGCTATCAACTTGGGTCCCCAGGTCCCTAATTACTTCTTCCGTACTTAATGGATTACCAACTATGTGGTAATTTGTGGGCACTTTGTTTTTGCCATAGGGGATGACTATACACTTTTTGGTGTTTAGCTTGAGGCCATGGATCTGGCACCAGTTGTCTGTTTCTATGAGGCCCTTTTGTAGGATGCTAGTGTCGGCTGGAGAGTCGATTATGGCGCCTAGTTTGCAGTCATCTGCAAACTTGGTCAGCCACAGTCCTTCCATGTTGGCCTGTACCTCCGAGAAATATATACCGAACAAGAGAGGTCCCAGGACTGAGCCTTGTGGGACGCCACTTGTAACTGGTTTGGAGTCTGACATTGCTCCAGCAATTTTAACCATGTGGGTTCTGTCCTTGAGCCAGTTTGCAACCCATCTAGTGACATAGAGGTTTATATTTAAGCTGGTGAGCTTATCTATAATGCCCAAGTGGGGTATTGTATCAAAGGCTTTTGCGTGGTCCAGGTAGGCTGTGGACCACCTTCCCTCAATGGCCTTGGTGACTGTTTCAAAGAAATCAACCAGGTTTAAGAGGCAGGATCTGCCCTTAACAAAGCCGAACTGGGTAGGATCCAGTGTCTGTAGGTCCCCAATATCTTTATTTATGAGGTCCATGATGATCCTTTCCATAGCTTTGCAGACCAAGCTAGTCAGGCTTATGGGGTGATAGTTTCCAGGATCCGTTGAGGCACCACCTTTATGGAGAGGGACCACTGTTGCTGTACCCCACTCTTTGGGTACATATCCTTTAGTAAGGCTGAGATTGAACAATAGTTTTATGTTTGGGTTTAGCTCTTCTTGGAGTTCATGTAGGATGCAGCCCAGGACACCGTCTGGTCCCATTGATGCTGTGTTTTTTACTTTGGAGAGGGCGGCTCTTACCTGAGCATCAGAGATGTCAGGGGGGCAGCACTCTGCTGGGATAGATATTTGCCCTTTTGGTGGGGAGTGGGGGAGAAGTTTGTGCTGAACCTGTCAGCTAGGATGTTGGCAATGTCTGTGGGTTCGGTGTATTTTTTGTCATTTTGGACTAATTCTGAGCATATCTAGGAATTCCCACCCAGGTTCCTAACAAACTAAAGAAAGCCTTGTGATTATCCTTAGTGTCCTGTGCAATTTTTCTCTCAAAGCTGGCCTTAGATGATTTTATGAGTGCCCGTAGTTTTTTGCTAATACTGATCAGAGATGCCTTCCATTTTTGGGATTTTGCTCTATCACGTAGTAGCTTTTTCCTTCTACTGTATAGTTTGTTAATGGCTGGGGTCCACCAGACAGGACATCTGCCTTTGGAGGATTGGGTCTTGGTTTTATTTGAGATTGCATGATCCATGCATTCCTGAAGGTGTTAATAGAATGCGTTTATAAAGGGTTCTGCGGTCTGGGCCGTATTTTCCACAGGCCCAGGGGCTTTGAAGGATTCCTGTTGTAAAACAGCAAGATGTAGCCGATGCCAATAAGGAGATGAAAGCAAACCCAAAATTGTTGAAGTTATATTCTTGTAGTACTGGAACTAACCCAACGAAAAGCCACCACACGTTCCTTCAGCAAAAAACTTCTTTATTGACCTAGGTTTCGTCCATACGAACTTCTTCAGAATACATGCTACTGTTTCAACCCAAGATTTTTATACAATATTGTGTATTGAATAATTACTTAATTGATATCCTTGATTTTCAATAATGAATTCTTAAAAGGGAAATGACTAATTCAAGAACATTTCATATCCTTCATTTATTTCAATAATGAAATATCTAATATATGTGTGTGTATTATAAAAATAT